>NC_046156.1:196490485-196732985 GCF_011064425.1 Rattus rattus
TTTACCTTTAAAATGAAGAGGCCATTTTTCTTTCTTTGAAACGGTAAGGTGACAATGACTGAGCTCTTCTCAGAACCCACATTAAAAGATTACGTGGACACTTCCAGCACTGGGGAGGCAGAGTCAGGTGGATCCCTGGGGGCTCTGTGTGCCAGTGAGAGCCCGTCCCTGTCTAATAAAACATAGACAGCTCCTGAAGAGTGACACCTAAGGTTGTCCTCTCACCTCCAATCGCACTCGTGCATACATGAAGATACACATGAGCATATACATGTGTACATAAGAAAAACAGAACTGCTTGGTCAAGTGCGGTATACAGTAGCACTCACTAGGTTATTGTTCTTTCGTTCTCGGAGAACCGTGCACACTTATTACCCTCCTCACATCATACCCTATCCTGCTCAGAACTGCAACTACTCATTGAACCCTTTCTTGAGTCCCCAAGGAGGAGGGTAGATTCTCTGGTCCAGTTGTATAGAGATGAACGATCAGTAATAGAGTCCAATGGTAGATACTTGTTTAGAGCATGCAAAGCCTTAGATTTCAGTCCCCTCCAAAATCATATTAATTAGAAAGAGGAACCCAGCGTGGTGGAGTATGACTCGACTCCTAGGACTTGGAAGACTGAGGCAATAGGACTGTACATTTGAGGTTAACTTGTGTTGCACAGTGAAACCCTCTCTCTCCCTTGCTAAAAAAATAACAATATACATATTAAATTTTGTATTTATAAAATCTATTTCTACATTAGAGGTGTTTTGACTGAATGTGTGTCCAAAATTATATATTTTTTTGAGTTACGGGGTTACAAAGATGTATGCCATAAACCCAGAATACCTTGAGAGTTTTTGCCAGAGGACCAGGAATCAAACTTACTCGTATAAAGCAAAATAAATACATCTATAAAACATAATAAAATGTTTATAAAGGGCTGGAGAGGGGTTGGGGATTTAGCTGAGTGGTAGAGCACTTGCCTAGTAAGCAAAAGGCCCGGGGTTCAGTCCCCAGCCCCGAAAAAAAAAAAAAAAAAAAGAAAAAAAAAGAAAAAAAGGGCTGGAGAGATGGCTCAGAGGTTAAGAGCACCGACAGCTCTTACAGAGGTCCTGAGCTCAAATCCCAGCAAACACATGGTGGCTCACAACCATCTGTAATGAGATCTGATGCCCTCTTCTGGTGTGTCTGAAGACAGCTACAGCGTACTTATATATAATAAATAAATCTTTAAAAATGTTTATAAAATCAAATTTTTTTGGTTTATACCTTTACCAGTAGGGGATTAAATGTAAACAATTTTGATTTTCTTATTTACAAAGTCGTGACGACATCTTGGATTCTTAGGTGGAACACAGGACTACTAAAGACCAGGAATGTGCCTTTAATTTTAGAGGAAAAGGCAGATAGGCCTTGTGAATTTGGGCAGCTGCCGTACACACCAAGCAGGACAGCCATAGTTATACAATGAGATCCTGACTCTCTTCAGAAACCCTGACAGACACTAGGGAAAACTAGACTATTGTTGGCTTGTTTCTTTATCGTGTGTCCGTGCGTGTGTGCGTGCATGTGTGTGTGTGCGTGCGTGCGTGCGTCTGTGTGTGTGTGTGTGTGTGTGTGCGTATTGGCTCCCCTGGAGCTGGACTACGAGGCATTTGTGAACTCCCTGCCATGGGTACCGGAATGCAAACTCCGGTCCTCGTGATGGAGCAGCAAGTGCTTAACTGCTGAACCATCTGTCCAGCCTCCAGATTGTAGAATTTTAAAATTACTGGTGACACTGAAAACTTACTTCACAAACTTGTGCAACAACTGTCTTGTGATATATTTAAGGAAAGTAAAAGCCACTTTGGGTGGGAGAGCCGAAGAGACGACTCAGCAGCCAAGAGCAATTGCTGTTCAGCATCTGCGGAGTGGCTCGAAGCCATGCATCGCTTCAGTACCAGGGAATCTCATGCGGTCTTCTCATACCTAAGGCCCCACACCCAGGCATGTGCACGGTGCACATACATACAGGCAAGCAAACGAACTCATACATGTGAAATAAAATAGATACATCTGTAAAACATAATGTTTATGAGATCAATTCTTTTGCTTTATACCTTTACTAGTAGGAGACTAAATTTAAATAATTTCGATTTTCTTATCTACAAGGTTGTGGCAACATCTTGGATTCTTAGGTGGAACACAGGATTATAAAAAAGGCCTTGCATAAGAGCTTGCTGTATGTCCAAGCAGTGACTACAAGATTCTTGAGGTTTCTATAGCATGGTATTCTTTCTCAAGTGCTCATTAATGAAGTCTTGATCTGTAACTTTAGCTGGCCTGGGACTAGCTATTCAGAACAGGCTATTTTCTTTCTTTTTTTTTTTTTTTTTTTTTTTTTTTTTTTTTTTGGAGCTGGGGACCAACCCAGGGCCTTGCGCTTCCTAGGTAAGCGCTCTACCACTGAGCTAAATCCCAGCCCCAACAGGCTATTTTCAAACTCGTGTAATTCCCCTGTCTCGGTCTCTGGAGTGATGGGATTACAAGTATGGGCCATCGCTCCTGGAATTTTTAGATTTCTTGAGCATCTTCATCTGTTTTATGCCCAGTACTGAACTGCATCCCCACACCTTCAGGTTTCCTGCCCTTGTGTCCCCCTCTCCCCTTCTCTCCCTCCCCTTCTTCCTCTTTCCTGTGTGTGTGTGTGTGTGTGTGTGTGTGTGTGTGTGTGTGAGAGAGAGAGAGAGAGAGAGAGAGAGAGAGAGAGAGAGAGAGAGTCATACAGGCCAGTCTGCCTTTCTATTTTCAAAAGGATGTGTGATAGCTCACACTCTTAATCCCAGCACTAAGAAGGCAAATGCAGGTGGATTTCTTTGTTTGAGGCCAGACTGGTCAACATAGCTCCAGATCAGCCAGGGCTATACAGACTCTGTCCCACTCCTTTTCTGCAAAATGTATTTTCTGTCAGCCTCTGACCCGTTTCTCCAGCTACTACAGGCTTTTATTTCTTTTTCTTTTTACTACGTTTGCAGAAACAATTGGTCTCTGTCTGTCTGTCTGTTCGCTCTCTCTCTCTCTCTCTCTCTCTCTCTCTCTCTCTCTCTCTCTCTCTCTCTCTCTCTCTCTGTGTGTGTGTGTGTGTGAAAGGGTTACATGTAGCCCAGTCTGGTTTGGAATTTGATACCTATTACCTATTTTTCTTGTCAAGTTGCCCTACTGCCAGTATTCCAGAACTCTTATATCACCCTTGAAATCTCTTGTCATATTTCTTATGACAATATATTCTTAATGATCTTGTCCATTTATTTGGTATTTTCTCCACCATAACATACAATGTCTTATTTATTGCTCTGTTTCAATCTCCCAAAGCAGATTATGGCTTAGTTAAGAGCACTGACTGCTCTTCCAGAAGTCCTGAGTTCAGTGGTGGCTCACAACCATCTGTAATGGGATCCGATGACCTCTGCTGGTGTGTCTGAAGGCAGCTACATTGTACTACTCATATACATAAAATAATTCTTTAAAAGAAAGAATACTCACATTAGTATGAAAAGTTTAGAGTATAATCGTTTTTTACAGGCACTATAGTTTTTATTTTAAGGTGTACAAAAGCACACATAGTAGATGTCTTCTTTCTATGAGATGTTTCACAGCTTCTCTTTCAATAGGTGACTGCAATTTCTTCATACAGAATTCCACCTTTTTTTTTACTCGATTTAAAACTTCACGGCAGAGGTTGGATTTGGACAGACGGCTCAATAGATCCATTTCCTGTTCTTCCAGTGGGCCCTAGTTTGGTTTTCAGCACTTACATCAGGAGTCTGATAACTACCTGTAACTTTTTGGGCTCCCTGGCACCCACTCAAACTTGCTCCCTCCATACTCATAGTTAATTTTTTTTCCCTAGTTGGGGTATGGTAGCACATACATGCCTGAAATCTCAAAATTGAGCCTGTGGAGGCAGGAGGATCAAGAGTTGAAAGCCAGCCTTGGCTATAAGAGACCCTGTCTCAAAAACCTAAAACAAACACGTTCTGTGCTCTGGGGATGCACTGGTGCTAAGTCGCTACTATCATCCTATTTTATCTTATTGTATTTTTGAGGTAAATCTTGCAAGGTAGCCCAGTGCGTCCGGGAACTTGTGACCTCTTTATTTCAGTGCTGGGATTGCAGGCACTCACCACCATGCTTTTCATTCTTGCACGCTTTGACTCTTCTCGAGAACTCCTTAATAGTCCGTAAAAGATTCAATTAAGTAGGTTGGCGATGAAAGTTTCGTGGTAGCGTGCATGCCGAGTATGCAGGAGTCCTAGGTTCAAATCATAGCACCAAGGGGTAAAAATTAAAAGTTTGAGCCAGAGGATTCAGCTGCTTCCGTTCTCTTTTCAATAACTCCTGAGGTCTTACAAAAGAAAAATGATATGTCTTCGAGTCAAAAATCTCTGGTTCACAGGCAACCGAAGTTACAAAGCGTTGCAGTTGCTATGGCTCCTGGCGCCCGGAGTCTGACGTTTGTCATCGGCGCCGAGTGATTACGTAATGACTTCCGGCGCCTTTCGCGAGCTGGGACGCGGGGAGGAGAAACTTAGCTTTTAGTGTGGCAGGGTCATGAAGAGAAGGCGGTGGCGGGAGAGCGGAGGAGGCGGAGGGGGCGCGAAACTGCGGTAGCTGGCGCTGGGCCGGTGGTTTTGGCTGGGTGGGAGGGCGAGAGTCCCAGCCCTCGGGCAGCGGCCGGGGCTCTGGGCTGAGCGCGGCCGTGGAGCCGCGGCTCTCGGTCCCCTGGCTCCGCCATGTTCCGCAGGGCACGCCTTAGCGTGAAGCCGAATGTCAGGCCTGGTGTAGGCACCAGGGGCTCCGCCGCTCCCAATCCCCAACGTGGACCGGAGGCACCTAGGCCTCCCGAGCCTGCCACCGGGTCTGCTCCGAAGCCAGCGGAGCCCACAGATGTGCCTGCGGTGGATTCCGGGGGAGCGGAACCCCAAGAACAGGCTCCCGGGAGCAGGTAAGGTCTTGTATCAGGCCAGCTGTTGGATTTTACCACGGTGTACCTCTCCTGTAGCAAGCCTTTAGTTTGAGCTGGATGAAACCACAGTTTTATTCCGTGATCAGAGGGTGTGACTACTATGATTCTGTCACGATCTTAAGATTCTCCAGGAAACTGTCTTACAGGGATGGGAATCTAGGCTTAACAGTTTTGAAGTCAAGAATATAGATGCACCATCACTTGGAAATTTAATTATTCCAAGTGTTTAATTTACACTGAAAGCACTTTGGTGTTTTCCTTTTGTGAATACTTTTAAAGGGAGAGCACCACTGCTGACTGAATTTTTTTTTTCTCCCTCCACGCGGTGATGCGGTTGAACCCAGGACCTCACGCTGAGCCACACCTGCAGCATTTGTCAAAGGGAAGAAGCTTAGGTTACTTATTTTGTGTACTTTATTGTTACTGTGCTTCCTGGATCAAGACGCCTGGCATTAGCGACAAATATCACATTTGAATTTAGGATTCTCTTACTTAGTTTGACAACTTCTAAGTAGGTTGTCCTCAGAGAAAATTTATTTCTCCTTTAGATGAAGTTAGTACCTCCTTTGGGACATGATTACATAAACTGCCTCGCACATGACATGGCAGAATAGTTCCCCCAAATTTACTAGTTTCAAAAAAAAGGTGATGAGAGCCAGGTGTAGTGTCACAACTTTAGTCCCTAGCTGTAAGGGAGGAAGAGCCCCGCCTGGTCTCCATACTGAATTCTAGGACAGCCAGAGCTCCATAGTGAGACCCTGTCTCAAAAAAACAAAACAGTGGAGAAAAGGTGATGGTACAAATTAAAGATATGACGGGTTAAGATGATGACTGTATTGTTTTATAACATACAGAGGAAGAAGCCAGTAAATCCAGTAAGTAATCACATGAGGTGACAGGGAGATGGTACAAATTATGTTTGCATAGTAACAACATTTCTTCTGTTGATTAGTGTTGGTGCAGTGTGTTATTCTGACACCCCAACAGTGCACTATGATTTCAACATTTTTCACTTGAATCTGTTCGAAAGTTTCTGCTTAGAATAAAAATACCAGTACTGGTCACTGCTCCAAAGAGTTTGGGGATTTTTGTTAACTATGTAGGAATGCATTTTATAAATTGCCATAGGCCATAGTTCTGAGACAAGCTCTAGAATATTTTAGTAGACAATTAGAGTACATCATATGCACAAATATGTATATACATACACACGTATGAGTTATCAGTTTTGGGGGACACAAGTTAACTATGCAGTTTTGACTTACCTGGAAGTCTCTACCCTGAGTGCTGGCCTTAAAGCACGAGCCACTGGGCTCAGCAGGTGTTTTGTTTTTTTGTTTGTTTGTTTGTTTTTTAAAAATAGAGTTTCATCTAGCTCAGGTTGGCCTAGAACTCACTGTGCATGAAAAGACACCTTTAAGTTTCTAATCCTCCTGCCTTACCTTCGGAATGCTGAGATTACAGATGTGTCGTCATGCCTGATATGTAGTGCTGGATGTGAAAGCCAGGGCTCCGCATGCTGCCCAAGCGCTCTGCCAGCCAACTACATTCCTGGTCCTTGGTCCTTCTTTGATGAGATCATTCGTTTGCTAGTTGTAGTAATCAATGGAGTATACATTTAACATACAAAATGCCAGTGTTACAATCTAAGAGCTACATTGGAGTGCTAGGGACTGAGCCTCGGGGCCTTGAGCATGCTAGATTGAGTTTTATCTATCTTCAGCTTTAAGGAAAGAAGTTAGAAGACTTTTTAGAGAGATTATTTTGTATGTTAAAGCAGCTTCTATTTTTATATGGAACTAATACAGTATGATAAAAGTAGACCTAAATTATTGATTTAGTTTGCTTTTGAAGTAATCTATTCTTATTATTTTATGTGCATTGGTGTTTTGCCTGTATTTATGTCTGTGCGGGTATTGGGTCCCCTGGAACTGGAATGACAAACAATTATGAGCTGCTGTGTTGGTGCTGGGAATTGAACCTGGGCCCTCTGGAAGATCAGCCAGTGCTCTTAACCCTCTGAATCTTCAAAGTAATTATACATATTTATGGAGTACAATGTGTTATTTTAATATGTATTTACAACGTGCCACAGTAATGGCATATCACTTTAAAAATTCATTATTTGTGTCAAGAGCATTCTAGATCTCTTTTATAACTATCTTGTGATAAAAAATGTTGTCAACCAATTTATCCTACCAATATAGTGCATTATTAGAAATAAATGTTAATTCTATTCAGCTACATTCCTGTTCTTTTTTTCTTTTTCTTTTCTTGTTTGTTTTCTTTTCTTATTTTGAGACAGGGTTTCCCTGTGTAACTCTGGATGTTCTGGAATTCTCTTTGTAGACCAGGCTGGGCTCAAAGTCCTGCTTCTGCATCCCTAGTGCTGTGACTAAAGGAGTGCATCACCATGCTGGGCTTTTACTTTTACTTTTTAAATGTTTTATGTATATGGGTATTTTGCCTTTGTGTACCATATGCCTGGTGCCCATGGTAACTGGAAGACGACTTTGGATCTCCTGGAACTAGAGTTACAGGCAGTTGTGAGCTGCTATCTGCCTGCTGGAAATTGAACCCAAGTTTTCTGGTAGAGCAGCCAGTACTCTTAACCTTGAGTCATGACTCCAGCTCCATTTCTGAGCGATTTATATCCAATCTGTACCATAGCCAGTAGTTGATTTAAAGTGACTAGATGCTGCTGTCTGTTTGAGCTCGGGTCTCATGTAGCCTAAGCTAGCTTCAGACTAACTCTGTTGATGAGGGTGATCTTGAACTTCTTATCCTTCTGCCTTTACTTCCTGAGTATTGAGGTTACAGACACTTAGCAGAACAGCAACAAAAATTATCCAATCGTCTCAGCTATCTAGTTATTAAAAATTGGCTTATTAAGCTTTGTTCTGTGACTTAGTTTTGGTTTTTAGGGTGTTTGGTTTTTTGGTACTTGAAAGAATTCAGCATATTGTTAATGTTTTCTATTGTGCTTAGAAACTAAAAATGGAAAAAGAATAACTTAGACAGTAGTCTTCTTTAGAATTTAAATATGCTAAATTGATGTTTTATTTAGCCTTTTTAAAAAAAAGGTTTTGTGTGTGTGTGTCTGTCTGTCTGTCTGTCTAAGACTGAATGCTACATGTGTGCAGGTGTCCATAGAAGCCAGAAAGTGTCAGCTCTTTGGAGTCAGAGTTCCTGGTGTTTCTGAGCCACCTTATGTCAGTGCTGGGAGTCTGGAAGAGTAGATCTACACTTAAGTACAGCCCACTCTCTAGTCTTTTTGTGTGTTTTAAGGTGGTCTTACCTGGTAGGTGGCTCAAGCTGGTTGGAGTTCACTGTGTAATTCAGGCTGGCTTCACATTCATGGCACTCTGTCCACCTCAGCCTCCATAGTGCTAAGAGTAGAAGTATGAGCTGCCACTTAAAGCTGAGAGAGTTTTAAAGAAGTGCTTTATTGCAACTCTGTTGTAATCAACATAAATCTGAAAAGTTACTGGTTTTTATGTTTGGTTTTCTTTCTGTTCAGTGGGATCTTACTGTCTTAAAACTAGTGTATAACAAAGATGAGTCATGAGGTCTCTCCTTTTCTTTTTAATTGCAGTAATAATGAAAAGACTGGTGATGGAAGTAATGTTGAAGAGTCTAGCACACTGCCCTCTGCTGCTTCACAGAGAAGAAAGCGAGTGTCTGGCACGTCTAGTCTTGGTCAGCCTCCTGTCAGTGCCCCCTCACAGAGTCGCCCCTTATCTACAGTTAATCACGATGCGCCACAGCCAAACCCTACTCCAGCTAAAGAGAAACAGCCGTGCTCAGACAGATACCGAATATATAAAGCCCGCAAACTGAGAGAGATGTTGAAAGAGGAGCTGAGAAAGGAGAAGGTGAGTGAGCGAACTGTAGTCCAGGCCCTCCTTCTGACCCAGCCTTCCAAATCTCACACCACCACATTTGTCTTGATAGTCATTTAGAAATAATTCATTTGTACTTTTCACTACTTTAGTTTTTTAAGATTATTTCTCTGTGTAGCCCTGGCTTTCATGGAACTCACTCTGTAGACCAGGCTGGCCTCAAACTCACAGAGGTCCATCTGCCTCTACCTCTTCTGCCTCCTCAGCGTTAGAATCAAAGGTGTGTCCCACTACGCCTGGCTATTTCATTAGTTTTGGTGACAGCAAAAAATAAGTTTTTATAAATATGTAGATAGAGATATAAGCATATGAAAATAGTTTTTATAAAAATGTTAAAGTGATGTGGAATAATTATTTGAATTAAAACAAGTATAATTGAGCAATATGAATTGGTAATGTTTTAAGTTGAACTGTGACAAAAACCCTTACAGAATGCACGTAGTGGAGTGTATGTTCTTTTTACTTGATGACAGCCTACAGTGGAACAGGAGTAAAGCTGGCTTTGTGTTAGAGACTTAAGCTTCGCACATTAGCTTCACTGCTTACTAGCAATGTGATGGGCAGCTTAGTCTGTCTGTGTCTCTGTCTGTCCTTACTTGTATGATGTTGCCAGTGATAATATCAGTACCTCTCTGGAGGACTCAGGTATGTTTTATCATCTTCAGAGTGCCCCCTCTCTCTATCTCTTGTTGTGAAACCCATATTAAATGTCTTTAATTAAAATAAGGGACTGGAGAGGTGCTTCAGTGGTTAAGGTGCGTGCTTGGTGATCTGGAGTAGTGGAGTTTGTACCCCAGTACCTGTGTGAGAAGCTGTCCTTTCCACTGATGACTGTAAACTCAGCCCCAAGAGGGGCTAGGATCCCTGGGGCTTCCTGGCTTCCACTCTAGCCAAGATGTGAGCCCTGCCTCAAAGAGTGAAGTAGAAGACAACGCTCAGTGCCCTTTTCTGGCCTCCATGGGGCAGTGCACAGGCACACTTACCAATGCCCACACATGTCTGCATACACACAAATAAAAATATATCACAATAAAACATCTTTAATAAAACATTTAATTCTCCTTCATAAAAAAAAGCTTCTGAGCTGGAGAGATGGCTCAGCCGTTAAGGGCCATCTGGACTGCTCTTCCAGAGGCCCTGAGTTCAGTTCCCAGCAACCACATGGTGGCTCACAACCATCTGTAACGGGATCTGATGCCCTCTTCTGGTGTGTCTGAAGACTGCAACAGTGTGCTCACATATATAAAAAAAAGCTTCTGAGATTGTATAATACAATAATTCAGGTTATAAGTGGTTTATTAAAATTAGGCATAATGGTAATATTAAAGCACTTGAGGACAGTGGGCTGTGTTTGAGTTTAGTGCGTCTGAAATTATTCTGTATATCTCTGTATACAGAAACAGTGGAAAAACAAATTTGCAACAAATGAAAGCCAGAGACCACCAGATCGTTCAAAAATGACTATGAGAGACTTCATATATTACCTTCCAGATAGCAATCCGATGACGTAAGTAAAATTCATTTATGCTTTGTTTCATTGGGTGTGTAATGATATATCACTTTTATCAGTTTCATGTTCAGAAGCTCGTTGAATAATTCATAGCATTTATATTATCTTTTAAAGATAAAGTTTCTAACAAAGTGAGTATGGGTACGTTTTTCTCCTTTGGTGCTGGGGGTTTAAGCCTGTGCCTTCCTCATGTGCAGTACTCACTCATAGCCGTGCCATATCAAGTAACTCTTTTCCCAGGTGAAGGTGAGTCCTTCTTTATCACCTAGGGTTAAAGGGACTTCTTCTTGTTTTAGTTATTGGGCTATAGAGTAATTTCTATTTCTTATTGTCTATGAGGTGATATAAAGGAATATAGTTCTTATGCCCTATTTCATTGGGAATGGTGTAGTTTGAATAACCAGTTCTTCATGAACAAGGCTTTAATTCTTTAATTAAAGTTGGCCTGAGGTAGCAGGCAGAAGTCTTACAAATCTGTTTGTGGTGGTGTAGTAGGTGGCCTTAGCGTCATCCTCAGGCGCGGCCTCTGTGTTTGCCAGGCCTTCGGTCACTCTGAAGGGGGTCTGGGCAGGAGCCACCTAGTGTGCTTCATTTCCCAGGGCCGACAGTCTCTCTTCACTAAGAATTAGAAGGAAAATATTTATTCAGGGTCCACAGGCGATTGGTACTTGATGAGGTTTGACTGAAAAACTCTCCTACCATTAGTTTTTGGCTGCTGTGTGCTGGGCATCAAGCTCATTCTCAGCCTTCACTGGGCTAATTTCCACAGCTAGGCCTGAGTGACAAAAGGACTGGTGAACGTTATTATGAATGCCACAGTGCATCGTATAAAAAGTGGAAACTAAGGTAAATTTTTTCTGGCTATGAGAGAATTGCTAAAATATTAATTTATTAAAAAATATTCTTTTTTTGGTACTTAACAGTTCTTCAGTGGAACAAGAAAAGAAATGTGAGAAATCCTTGGCTCCCACCCCAACAAGAGAGTGAGCATCTTACCATACGCCTTTCCGTGTGTGCATTCCTGTTGTTGCTGTACACCACATGAGGCCCACTCTGGTGCCCACCACTGACTTACACCCAGCCTTAGACACACTTTTAGAATGGAATCTAATGGTTCTTCTCTTTTCCTTTCCTTTCTGTTCTTGTCTGTTCTTTGTGCATGTGTGTGTGTTTGGTGTGCATGTGTGTCTTGTGTGGGCGTGCCTTTGTCTTCCTCAGTTGAGCTTCAGTTTATGTAATGAGCAAGGTCTTGTTGTTTTTGTCTTGTCTGCCTAGTCAGCTTGCCTCTGAAATCCCTTATTGAGTGCTGGCTGCCAGGCCTGCCTATATTTTACATGGATTTGAGGATCCGAACTCCATTCCTCACACTTGGTGGGTGAGCACTTTATCCAATGAACACCCTCCCACCCCGAACCCTCAAGGGGAGCTTTCTGTACGTCTGATTGCTTCGTAACAATAGACTCTTTAGGAGTAGAAGTCCTTAGGACAGCCGGGGCTACAGAAAGAAAGCCCTGTCTCATAGAAGAGAAGAGACGCTCTAGCTGGGCATGCTCACTGGTGTAATCTCAGCCCTTGAGAAGCTGAATCAGGAGGGTCCCAGGTTCAAGGTCAATCTTTACTACTGAGGTGTAGCATTATTCTTGGAGAGATGTGAATAAATGTCTACTTGCCCTAGATAGGGGACTGGTGACAGACCACCAGTAAAGATACCACCAAAGTCCAACTTGGACTTTTTAGTTTTTAAGACAGGGATTTTCTGTGTAGCTCTGGATCTTGCTAGAACCAGGCTAGCATTGAACTCATAGAGATTGCCTGCCGTTGCCTCCTGGGTGCTGGGATTAAAGGCCCCACCACTGTCCGGTGAAACAATGAGTTTTATGGGTGTTAATTATCAGCGATATGAGTGAGGGGTTACTTATAAGATCATCATTATCTCAAAGACAGCTGTATCACCAAAGCCCACCGCAGCATGGGCACTGGCTCGTGAAACCTGGGAACCTAACATTCTTTACAACATGGAGGCAGTTCAGCAGGCCGCAGATGCCTTTCAGCAGTCTTTACTGCTTGGGATGGGAAGATATAATTTATTTGGTCAGTTTCAGGGACTACTTGTAGCCTTTAATTTGTTGGTTCCTGAGCTTTACAGACGTCTCTGTAGGAATATCCAGTATCTTTAGCTTCTCATTCAGAGAGGTTGTATTTTAGGGAGAATTTGTCTCAGAAATGTACACACACAGTTAGATCTTTTCAGAATGAATGACCTATAATATTTGTGTAATATATATGTAATCGACTTATATTATGACTTGTATATGTACATGCCTGGTGTATATGAGTGTCATAGCTTGTAGGGGAATAGGGAAAGACAGCTTGATATTCAGTTCTCTTCCAACATGTGGGTTCCATGTATTGAACATAGGTGTCTGGCTTGACACCAAGTGCCTTTCTTTACCAGCTGGGCCATCTCACTCACAAGTTTTAAATTAAAGATGTTCAAATTGAGGTTTGGTTTTATTTTGAAACAGGCCTTGGCTGGCCTAGAACTTGCCATGTAGAGCAGTCTGGGCCTTGGATTTAGAGATTAGTCTACTCTGGCTCTTAGTGTTAGGATTAAAGCATACACTACTATGCCCAGCATTTAGGAGTTGTTTCTTGTCAAAACAGTAGCTTTTCGTGGTAAAAATTTCAAAGGAACAAAGGGAATATTGAAAAAAAGTCTTTCTACCTTTGTTTCTTTGTGGTTTAAAAGTGTGTGGTTCCCACCCCACCCCCCCAAGCAACAAATGTTACTAATTAAAACAACACTTTTTTTTATTACATGTATTTATTGTGAGCATGCATTGTGTATGTGTGTATGTGTGTAGGCACATGCATGCCATGGTGCATGTGTGGAGGGAGACGAGTCTTCGTGGCAGTCGTGCATTCTGGGCGGTGCACACCGCTGCTGCTGCTCTGCATTCAGCTTGTCAGGCTTTGTGCAAGAGCCACTCACCAGCTTTTAAATATAGCATTTTTCAATAAGATATGAATAGTGTAGTAGAAAGATGGATTTGGGTTCATTTGTTTAAAAAAACTAAGTTATAATTGGGTGGGAGCAAGAAGTTCTGATGGACTTTCTCACATTTGTCTGACTGACCATCTGAGAGCTGGATGTGGGTGTGCGTCTTTGTAAGCCCAGCACTTGAGAGGCTGAGCTTGAGGCTAGCATGGGCACACAGAATGAGTACCAGGCTATTTTGGGCTTCATAGCAAGAGCCTACCTCATAGAAAATAAAACTAAACTAAAGAAAGATATAGTAGTATACTTATTTTAGAAAGCTAGGAAAAAGTAGATAGTACGTTTTTACCATAAAGCATTGAGAAAAGTTTGAAAAGATGGAAATGTTTACCTAAGTTAAACATCGTACTCTGCTTTCCTCAGTTGAAATGTCATATAGTGTTATTGCGCTCTGTAGTTTTCATGTTTCTGTATGAGTTAAGAGGTACGGGGCTGGAGAGATGGTTCAGCAGTTAAAACCACCCGGGTTGAATTGCTAGCACCACGTGGTAACTCACAACCATCTGAAACTCCAGTTCTTCTGGCCTTCCCATAGCACTAGTCATGCACACTATGCACACATACATGTGCAGGCAAAAAGCTATACACGTAAAATAATAAAAATAAAATAATAAAAATAGCTTCCAAAAAGGTGGACAAAGAAAAATTTTGCTTGGCTTTAAGTTCTGTTCTTTCTGTTCTGCAGTCCAGAGGGAAGGGTCTCTAAGTTTCAGGTGAGCATAACACTATTAACCCGGAGGACTGTTCTAAGGGTTTTTGTTAATTCTGTTGTAACTGGTTTACTTGATACTTTATTAAGGTAGAAAGATAACATTTGTTTATTTATTTATTTTTACCATTGGCCTCAAACCCAAGGTATACTATAAACCACTGAGTTACATGACTGGTACCGTTAGTTTATTTTAAAAGAGAGTAAATAGAGAGAGTGGTAGTGAATGCCTTTAATTCCAGCACTCAAGATGTAGAGGCAGGAGGAAGGCAGGAAGGTCTCTGTGAGTTTGAGGCCAGCCTGGTCTATAGAAAGAGGTCCAGGACAGCCAGGGCTAGAATAGTGAACCCCTGTCTTGATAAAAAAGAGTTACCAAATAAAATTAGAAAGAAACCTTAACCCCTCTGCCGCTGCCCCACTGTATTCGTCCATCTATCCATCTATTTTGAGTCAGGATCTTAAGGTAAAGTTCACAGAGACCTAGATCTCTTGGTTCTTTTCCTTGGTCTCCTTAGTGCCACGATTACCTTGTGTTTCCCCATGCCTGCCAGGGTAACTGGGTCCTGTGGTATTTTCAGTTAAGTTATAGAGAAAGTTTGAAATAGCTGGATGTTGGTTTTTTTAGGAACTTGTTTTCACCTCATACTATTCAGGAGATACTTTTTTGTTGCTATAGCAACAGGTAACTGTTTATATTTTAGTAGGCAAGAAAATCAGAGCACGCAAGATGCTAATGATAATGAAGATGTGGAAGAGGAGGTGGATGACGGGCCACTTCTGGTTCCTCGAGTAAAAGTGGCAGAAGATGGCTCTATTATTTTAGATGAAGAAAGGTGAGTTACAGAGATGGGGCAGGAAGGAGGGGATGGTAAAGAACAGAGATCCCGTTTCTAATCTGTCAGTGTAACTTAACTAGCTGCCACTGGATAGATTGACATCATGAGTATTTTAAGTAGAAAGATGGACTAAATTAATTTGTAATTTTGGCATGTTTTGCATGAGATGCTCTCACTCTCTTGTCTGTCAGCCTAACTTTGTTTACTCATCACGTTGCTGCTAAGCCACTCCAGCTGCTGAACAGCTATGTGCTGTTACCACCGAGGATGAAGTTTAGGATCGATTCAGTCTTGAAGTTGCTATTTAGATTTTTCATATTATTAATTTTATTTTGTTTGATTTTTTTTTTTTTTTGAAACAGGGTCTCTCATGTAGCCCTGGCTGGCCTGAGACTTGCTTTGTAGACCAAGTTGTCCTTGAACTTACAGGGATCCACCTTTCTCTGCCTCCCGGTGCTACTAAAGGTGGACATCACCATACCTAGCTCTAATTTCGAGTTTGGTTGATCTTCAGGAACTTCAGTTACATGTGGTTTTGAGCAGTCTGACGTGGGTGCTGGGAACTTAATTTGGGTCCTCTGGAAGAGCATTAAGCACTGTTTTTGGTTTTTGTTCCTTTTTTTGTTTTGTGTGTGTATATATGTTTTTATTTTGTAATTTAAGAGTTTCAAATTTTGTACAACATGTTTGGTCATATTTCCAGATCACCTTCCTTCCTTTTTTTAATTTAAACCCATCAAGACCAGTAAGTGCTACCCAGATATTTTTGGATGTGTGATATTTGAGCATGGTCTACTTATTAGAGAAAACTCTGTCTCCCTTTCCCAGCAGCTATCAGTTGTTATTTGCTGCACACGTAGGGGTGAGATTTCATGTTCATCTCCCCTCTGCATGCTGGGATTTGGTCTAGCCTGGGCTTGTAAAGGTTGTGTGCATGCTGTGAGTTCATATGTGCAGCTGCTACCTAGCTATGTGTCCAGGAGAGGTTTGCTTGTAGTCGCCCTGGCTCTACACTCTTTCCACCCTTCCTTCCGTAGAGACTCCTGAGCCGTGACAGGGGCATGTGCTACATATGCTCCACTAATGACTGAACGTTTTGTCTTTTATTCTCTGCACTTTGGCCTTGTAGGTCTGTGTTAGTCATCATCTACTGCAGATAGAAGTTGGGGGTTGAGCGTTGCATTAATAATGTTTGCTGTAGGGGTTGGGGATTTAGCTCAGTGGTAGAGCGCTTGCCTAGGAAGCGCAAGGCCCTGGGTTCGGTCCCCAGCTCCGAAAAAAAGAACCAAAAAAAAAAAAAAAATAATGTTTGCTATAACGATAGTCTTTAGGAACATCAAGCAGTTCTTAGCTGCTGACCAATCTCGCCAGCTCTAAAGTGTATATTTTATATGGGATCAGGTAACAAAGAGGTAACTCCAAAGGTTTTTGCAGTTCAATAGTAAAAATGTATATAACATTTAAATTGATTGTAATATAAATGCAGTGCTGGTAAGTGTTTCTGTGTGATCGTGATTTTACATGTCAGTAATAGTTAAGAGGTGTTAGTCCAGGAGGCATTTAGAAATCCACAGACCAAGAAGACAGAGAAGACAATGGTTCTTCCAAAGGTACTCCAAAGGTATTTTGAAATGCTATAACTAAAAACAGGTTGGCATTTATTTCTGGACCTTAGAAATCACATTTGGAAAATATATATTTCAAATTTATTATTTTTTCAAATATATATATTACACTTTCTATATTAACTGCTATGTAATTTTAGAATACAGTAGTTAAATCTCATCTACTATTGTTTTTCATACTTTTTTTAGTGTGACCATATTTGAAAATGTCTTTCTTTCAGTTTAACTGTAGAAGTTTTGAGAACGAAAGGCCCCTGTGTTGTTGAGGAGAACGATCCTATATTTGAGCGTGGCTCCACAACTACTTATTCCAGCTTTAGGAAAAACTACTACTCAAAGCCGTGGTCCAATAAAGGTAATTAATTCTCATTAAAAGTTCTTTGGTGTTCTTTTGGAATGAAATGAGCTTTGATTGAAGCTTCGGACTTCTTATAAATAAAATGTAAACTGTTACCTTGGTTTCCATTCACTTAATTTTATTGGTTCCTCTCCTCCTTCCCCTACTATATTTTTGACTTTCCTTTAGAAATCATTAGCATTTATTGTTCATTTTGCCTGGAATCTTTTTCAAACTTTACAAAGAAACCCCGTTTAAGTGACTAACTGGCTGTTTCCAGTGTGTGTGAGCACTGACCATGTGTAGCAGTGGATCATTCCATTTGTAGGCTCTCATCATCATGACACTCACCTGCAGATGCTGTATGCTGGACTTTGAACAGGCCTCCCCAGCAGTCACGGTGCAGGCCTATAATGCAGCCTTCAGGAGGCTTAGGCAGGGCAGCGAGTGGGTGTGAGGCCAGTCTGGGCTATATAAGGACTCATCTGAAACAAACGACAAACAAATGAAAAACACAAGAAGAACACAGTACACAAGGCATATTTCACAGTGTTTCTCACTGCTTACTTTTTAGTATAGAAATGCTTTTTAAGCATGGCAGGATAAAGGGCAAAAGGAATTATTCTGGACTTCCCTCCTTTGACTATTACCAGTTGGTGTTTTTTCTCTTTTAAGATTAAATTCTGTCAGCTTGTGGCATTTCCCCTCACTTCCTCCTTCCCTTTCCCAATATGTTAGAAAGCACCCTGGCCCCTTTAGTCCAGTGAACATTTTTCCAAGTGCTTGTCTCTCAGTCTGTCTGTCTCTTTCTTTTCTCTCATTCATTCTGCTACTCACCAAGTATTTTGTTTCTTATAGCTGTCCAAACACAAAAGCCTCATCAATTCATATTTTACCAATTGTCTATAAAGTGTTATTTTCTTACAGCTTTGCCAATAGTTTGTAAGTTGTACGAGCTTATGGAAATTTAATATTCCAAAATACTTGTTGATATTACTATACATTTGCTTGATAGCAATAAGATCCAGCATCTGGAATTTTCAGTTTTAAAATTTGCTTTAATATTTAAAACAATTTTAAATTTACATATATTTAGATTATATTCTTTCCTTCCCCCAAATTTGTACAGATCTCCATTTCCTGACTTACCCAACTCTTAATTCTTTTCAAAAAAAAAAAAAAAAAACCCCTGGGGTCCGACCCCAACCAACAAAAAACAAAAAAAAAAAATGTTTCAAAAAAAAAAAAAAAAAAAAAACGTACGAAACTGCAACTAAGTACAAGCCCACACAAGCTGGGGGGCCATTATTTGTTGGTTAGCTACTCCTGACCATGAGCTCTGCCTGGGATGGTTGATATACCCGGTGTCATTCCGGTAGAGAACACTGATTCTCTCTCTCCTCGCAAGTATAAATGACAGTTCTGTTGTTAACCTTTATCCAATAGCTATGTTTACGTTCATAAATTTTTTAAATATAAGAAGCAGAAACTTTCACATCAACGTTGGAAAAGACAGACTAGCAGAAGGAAAGAGCGAGAGAGGGCACAAGAGTCAGGCCCAGGAATCCCATAAAACCCTAGAGTCAAAGCTGTGCTGTGAGTGCAGAGGACGTGGTGCAGACCTGTGGGCCCTGGCCATCCTGCGTCAGTGTCTGAGTTCATGTGAGCTTGGCTTAAGTTGATTTAGAAGGCCTTGTTTGCTTGGAGTCTCCCATCCCCTCTGGTCCTTACACTAGTCCTTCCTCTTCTGAGGGCTCCCTGAGCCCTGAGGGGAGATTTGATGGAGACATCCCTTTTAGGGCTGAGAGTTCCTAGGTCTCTTACTCTGAGTAACGTCTGGCTGCGAGCCTCTGTATCTGCTCCTGTCTGCTGCTGCTGATGGCAGAGCCCGAAGTGATCTAAGAGTATAAAAGAATATCACTAGGGATCATTTGAGTGCTACATTTTTTTTCCTTTTAGACCACTATTTGGTTTTGCCCTAGGTCCCTGGGCTATCTAGTCTTAGGTTCAAGGTCACACAAGCAGTGCCAGCTTTGGATTCCATCTCATGGAGTGGCTTTAAGTCAGATGAGTTACTGGTTGGTTACTCTCTGCAAGTGTTTATCATTGTGCTGCTTGTGGCAGGGGAACGTTCTCCTGGGACTGGGAACTGGTATCACATGTGTCACAGTTCTGGCACGCATAGCAGTTCTTGTTACCATGGCCTCCTGAGTTCTGGGGTTATGGAATGTCCCACCGCAATTACCTGTGAAGAGAGTTCTGTGTTTTACAGTGCTCGAGCTTCTTTCAACGAAATTAAGTACTCTATAGCTTATTTGGTTAAGTTTTTATATATAGTTTTATAAATATATATATATATATAATTGTATATAACTAATTACCTTCTTTCGTCTGAATGGAAAATTAAAATTCAGTTAATTTTTTATTTTTACAGAAACAGATATGTTTTTTTTAGCCATCAGCATGGTAGGAACTGACTTTTCTATGATTGGACAACTTTTTCCTCACAGAGCAAGGATAGAAATTAAGGTAAAGTATACCTATAATGTTTATTGGTTGGAGAGGGTAAAAAAAAATTACTTTTTTTTTAAGTTAAAAGCTTTGTTCACAGTCATTTGTTCTCTATTGTGTTTGTGTGTGTGACACTGCTTTTTGTATAATTTCTCAATTTTAGTATAGTTATATCTCCTGTATTTGAGAACTGTTAATAAAGATACTAAGATTAAGAGTTAGTGAAAATAGAAGGAAGATGTATCAGAATACTTGAAGGAAGCATAGCTCTATGACTATGAAGTATCTGAGATCTTCTGGGATGATGGAAAGTGTTGACTGGGTGTCACTGAATGGAGCATTGCTGTCTCAGTCCCCCTTCGCTCTGTAAGTGACCCCTAACATCATGATGTCAGGTGCAGACGCACCGTGCCAGATGAGCTGTGTGTTGGTGCTGAGAAGCTGCACATGCACTTTCTGGATAGGAATGTGGGTTCCCTCGTACTGTGTTGCCATAGTGTATTCCCAGTTAACAATGAGAGATTCTCTCAACCATGTGTGTTTTTCTCCATCTTATCATGTGTGCTACAGTAGTGAGAACAGCCATTCAGGAAGATAAGATTTGGGTGCCCTTAAAGTACACTAGACTTGATTGCCTAGAACATTATGTAGTGGCATCCTGTGGTGTGGTGTCACAGCCTCACTGGATTTCTACAAGAGGGGAGGAGCCTGCTTGTTTGTTTGTTTGTATGCATGTGTACGGTAAATATTTAAAAAATGTGGGGCACCAGGCACCATGCAGTGCCACCTCCTGTTACTCTCTGTCCCTGACAGCTCTCCGCCTCCATGGCTAGCCCCATCAGTGGTGGGTTCTGCCACACTAGTCTCATACAGAGACCGCCTATCTCAAGGCTTTCTTGCTGTATACTCTGTTCATATTCCAGCAACCTGGTAAAATCAAAACTCTAGAGGTTGTAATTTATCAACCAGATTTATATCAGTAAATTCTCACTCCACAAAATGTCCACACAATAAACTCAGAGCCAATTGATATTGGTATAAATTGCCCACCTAGATAAGACGAATTGTCCTGTAATTATCTACCGCTTATAAGATTTTCATAGCTACCTGTGGCTATTTAAAGACCACATGGGGGTGGGTTATCCTTCTCCTCTTGCATTTTTGTTTTTCTTCCTCTTTCTCCTATCTCTCCCACCTTTCAAAAACTCTGCCCCTGCCTTTCTTTTTTACTGCCCAATCACAGGCCTTGCCTGTGCTTGTGCCTGCCCTCACCTGCATGTAGACATCGATCTGTATGTATGTATGTATGTATGTATGTATGTATGTATGTATGTATGTATGAATGCATGTGTATATTTATGTTTGCTTTGAGACAGAATCTCTGTCACTGGCTGTCCTCAAGCTCACTTTGTCACTCAGGCTGTCTTCACACTCAGACTCCCCTGCCTCAGAGTGCTGGGGTTGGAGGCATGCTCTATCAGGCCTGGCTCCTGCTTGTATTCTTTATGTTCTAATGTTGATCTTGGTTAAAAAGATCTCAATAGTAAAGTTTTCTGAAGGCTTTAATTTGTTTAGAGGTAGAACTCGCTCTGATAATCTGATTAATTAATAGTGTTTGTCACTGACATTTCTTTCAGAAAACATTTATGTTCTTCCCTTAAAAGATTAGTGTAATTCTAGCAGGTCTTTGGGTAAAGTGTAGGAAAGTGAAAATGCTGGTTCTAAGGCCACTGAAGTAGATCTCATTGACTCCTGCAGGTTGAGCTAATCTTGTACTATAGTCCATGTATGCATTGCAGAGGTTTGCCGCATTTTCATTCTTTTTAAAAAAACCTTTAAAAATTACTGTAATTTTAAAGATTTATTTATTTTATGTATGTGAATACACTGTCATTGTCTTCAGACACACCAGAAGAGGGCATCGGATCCCATTACAGATGGTTGTGAGCCAACGTGCGGTTGCTGGGAATTGAACCCACGTCCTCTGGAAGAGCAGTCAGTGCTCTTAACCACTGAGCCATCTCTCCAGCCCTAAACATTATTTTTACTTTATGTGTATGGGCGTTTGCCTGCATGTATGCCTGTGTGCCCAGTGTCTATGGAAACCAGAAGAGGGCATCAAGTCATCTAGAACTGGAGTTGGAGCCACCACGTGGGTGATAGAAATTGAATCCAGGTTCTCTGGAAGAGTAGCCAATGCTGTTAATCCTTTGGCCATCTCCACAGCCTCCATATTACATTTTTTGAGTAATTTTTACCACTTCGTTCATGAGGCATATTGATTTGCATATTTCTGTTTTCTTTCTTTTTTCTTTTTTTTCTTTTTCGAATGCTGGTACCGAGTATGTGTTTTATCACCAAGCTATACCCCTGATCCCTGTAATTGTCTTTCAAAGTTCTTGGCTGTTTGTTGTTTCCTGAAATGAGCAGGGACGAGTACCTCTTGCTCATTTTGGAACAATTTAAGACAATTTAAGATTAGCACTGTTTCTCCTTAATGTTTGATGGGACTTACCAGTAAAACCAGAACCTGATTTTGTTTTTTGGTGAAAGTGTTTAGATTATATCATATTTTCAGAGATGTTCAGGTGTTTAGTTTTAGTTAAGCCTGCAATCTAAGGATCACTGCAGCCTAAGAATTTTAAACCAGGCTGAACAACACAGACCCAACATAGACCCATTTTCCTCCACAAATAAAGATTCTCATACTGCTGGGCAGTGGAGGTGCACACTTTAATCCCAGCACTTGGGAGGCAGAGGCAGGGAATCTCTTGAGTTTGATGCTGGCCTGGTCTATGGAGTACAGAGAAACTAGGACGGCTAGGGCTGTTACATAGAGAAACATGGTCTTTTTGGGGGGATACGGGGGCGGGAGATAGGGAAGGGATTCTTGTGTCAATTTTGATGGACATATCTATAAAAAATTTCTTACTGTTGTCATTTAACATTTGTAGGGTTTGTAGTGATAACCCTATTTGATTTGTTTTCTATTTCCTCCGCCACTGATCTATATTCTTTAAAATTATTTCTGTTTAGGGTGTTTTGAGACAGTTACATTTTGTAAGCCAGGCTGGCTCCAAATTTAATCCTCCTCACTTAGCAATCCTTCTCTATGGGCTTATGATTTTAAAACTATCCTTTAAGCAAGGTAGAAGTGGTGGTATGTGCCCGTTATTTTAGTATTCAGGAGGAGGCAGGACAGTAGTGAGCTTAAGACCTGCTTTGGTGCAGGAGATGCTGCCCTAAGTGATCACAAATAAGTAAACAAAACTTATAAGACACGTCTGGGGCTATGACTTCGCTAGTACAGCCCATGTCTTGCAAGCATAAAGGTCTGAGTGAATCTGAGCATCCACGCAGAGTGTGGGCATGGCGATGCAAGCCTGTACTCCACAGTCCACAGAGGAGGCAGGACGCTAGGCGGTCATGGGTACGTTTGAGCTGAATAGTGAGCTTGAGGCGACACTGGAGCACATTAGTACTTGTCTCAAAATTTTTCTATCTTACATAATGTATACTTTATTATAGGTATATCAGTGCAGGCTTAGTTTTTTTTTTTTTTTTTTTTTTAAACCTCTGTTAGTTAGGGTTCTTTAGTGCTCCAACCTCTGTTCTCACCCAGTGAAGGAGAGGGAAGATGGTGAATAAGGACAAGGGAGTGCAGACCTGTGTAGAAGTAGTTCTTTGGGGCTATCCCAGTCTTTGTGGTCAGGATACTAGCAGTCCCGTCTAAAACATCAAACATGAATTAGTAGCAATAGTCCTGTCCAACCAGCAGACAGCAAACACGAATCAGTAGCAGTAGCTTGATCCAGAAGAAACCATGAGGCTTGGCCAAAAGCGGCAAGAGGCAGCTGGTGTACCACAAGAAGATCTCTGGCACATTTCTCCTATGAAGTCACAGCAAGTAAAGATCAGTGAAGGTCAGCAAGTGTTGCAAGGTGCACCAGTGCCAGCGTATGCTTCGCTTAGACTCTTTCCAGATATCACGTGCCCTCTCAGGTGTCTGCTTCATCATAACGTCCTCCCCTGTGACATCTTCCAGAAAAATATCACAGGATACAACTGAGTCTCCAAAGAAACCAGAAATTTCCACTTCATATTTGGAACTATATATAAATGAGATAAACAGGTTTAAAATTTTGCCTGATTATAGACTGTCCTCTATTATACTAAAAAACATTCTGGAATAGTAATGTAAAATCTTTAATGTTAGGAGTCTTTTAGGTTGGATAAAGTTAGTATTAGCTTAATTGACTGTAGGTTTATCTGTTTTGTGGTGGTCATCTGTTTTTTTTATTTACACTCTATCTGGCATGTGTGGCATGTGTGGCATGTGTGGCATGTGTGGCATGTGTGCGTGTGTGTTTTTATGAGTGTGCGAGTAGATGCCAGCAATAGGCTCACTCATGGCCGTTGGCCCCTTTCTCCTTTACGTGGATTTTGGATGAAGCTGCCTAGCTTGGCCTAGGATCACTTTCTGTGTGCCATAGTTTATTTCTGTTGTTCATAATAAAGGTAAGGGCAGGAAAATTTGTATTAATCTTTATCTTCGTTACAAAAAAGTTTATAAATTATGTTTATTTAGAGTATGTGTATGTGCCTGTGTTTGAGTCTGTATGTATGTGGGGCGTGCACGTGTTCATTTGAAGGTCAGAAGACTGCTTGTAGGTGTGTCAGTTCCTCCTCGCACCCATGGGTTCTGAGTCAGATGAAGGTCATCCTTCACCTGCTGAGCCAGACTCACTAGCTCCTCAATCATTAAACTTTTTAAATATTATTTTATGTATCTGGATGTTTTGTCTGTGTCTATGTATGACATGTGTGCAGTACCTGAGGAATCCAGAAGAGGGCATTAATTCTCTGGCTTGTAGTTATAGATGGTCATGAGCCACTAAGCAGCTGCTAGATACTGAACATAGGTCCCCGAAGAGCAGCCAGTGCTCTTACCCATCGAGCCCTCGCTCCAGCCCTCAGCCCTCATCTGAGGAACTAAAGCGTTAAGTAACTCAGCTTATTGGCTACGATATACCACGTAGTAGGGAATAGTATGTTTTATAGTTTCACATTAATGTTTACTATTAGAAATAATCCTTGTTTAATGGCAGAACATTACTATAGATTTTTTTGTTGTTAACAGAATAAATTTAAACGTGAAGAAAAAACAAATGGATGGAGAATAGACAAAGCCTTCCGTAAGTATTAAAGCATTCCTTCACAAAGTATCATTCATAGAGACTGACAAATGACCAGTGCTTTTGTCTTCGGCTCTAGTGTGCTTTAGAGTCATTCTTATACTGCCATCAAAAATAAGAACGGAAGCCTTTTCTGGTTTGCTCTTTTAGGATAAGGCCTTGCTATATATTCCAGCTTTCAAGTGCTAGCATTACACATGTGACCACTGCGTCTGAAGTGTTTTGTTTGTTTTGTTTCTGAGACAGAGTCTCACTTTGGAGCTCTGCTGGTCTGGAACTCACCATGTAGACCAGGCTGGCCTCACAGATTGGTCTACCTCTCAAGTGCGGGCTGTTTGTGTGAGCTTTTTATTTAACAGAATGAGTTGGGTAGTTGCTACAAATCTATAAGCAAAGAATTAGCCCAAATATCCAGAAGCAGGTAAGCCCATGAATTTTTACGGTAATTGATGATGAAAAGTGGCTTTTTCAAAATTTTATTTTGTGTTCATGCATGTATGGATGTGCATAGGTGTGTGGATCAGAGGACAACTTTAGAAGTTGGCCTTCTTCCCTCCTGTGGGGCTGGGCTAGATTAGGGTGCCAGGCTTGCTAGGAAGAGCCTTTACGAACTGAGCCATCTCACTTGCCCCTACGTGGCTGTGTTTATTGGGAGGGAACTGTGTTCAAGAGACAGTTTATGGAAGTAGACTGCCATCGCTGATTCCTGTGTGGGCAGCCAGGCATTGAGGCAACAGCACCTGTTACCTGTGTGCTCTGGTCACTCTTGAAGATGTGCTGGCGAATAAGGCGGGTGAGATGAGGGTCTGCTCGGACAGCTCTGACTTTAAATGGGTGAAGGGATTGATAAGCAAGTTTCATGTAGTGATTGAGTTCTGAGGAGGAAGGAAAAGGAAGTGGGCCTCAATGCTTATTTTGATCCTCAGTGAAATTCTTTATGAGCAAGTGACATTTTAATTTAGGTCTGATTTAAAAGTACAGTAGGAAACTTCTAGCTCCTAAATAATACCTTCATTAAAATTAATTTTTTCTTTTTGTAAGTCTACAGAAAGATTATAAAAGATCTGTAAATAAAAACAATTTATTTAAAATAGCTTAACATCTTTTTTTGGTTTTGGAATGTACATGGTTTTTATGAACAAATAGTTAATCAGCTTTTCATAATTAGTGTACCTGTTTATTTAGTCATGAAATAGCCGAAGTGCTAATTTTTTTATTTCTAAATAAAATTGTATATATAAGTTTCCTTTTGGGAGAGGGTCTCACTGTCTAGCCCTGGCTGTCCTGGAACTCTCTACATAGACCAGGCTGGCCTCAAACTCACAGAGATCCACCTGCTTCTGCCCCTCCCCTCAAATGTCGGAATTAAAGGTGCACATCACCATGTTTGTCTAAAAAAGTTTTCTTTCAAGATTGTTCTGTGTGTATATGTTGAGTGCCTGCATATATATGTGTGTGCCTGGTCTCCACAGAGGACAGAAGAGTATATGGACCCTCTGGATAAGGGGCAGTTGTGGGCTGCTTTGTGGGTTCTGGGAATTTAACCCACCCCTCTCCAAGGGCAGTAAGTTCTCTTAACTGCCAAGCCTTTTCTTCAGCTCGAAAATAAAACTTTCTCCACCTCTCTAGCCCCTGTGGAGTCTCTTTGTGTAGCCCTGGCCTGCTTGGAACTCAGTATGTAGACTGTGCTGGCCTTAAACTCACTGAGATTTATTTGCCTCTCCTCCTCTGAGTTTTGGGGTTAATGGTGTACACCCCTGTGTTCAGCTCAAGATGCAGTTTCTTAGTTAAGTTAGCACAGGGCTGATTTAGGAGGAATCGGTTCATGTGTGGTTCCCAGAATGAACTGTGTGTAGTGCGTGGGCTTATGTTCTTAGTGACACTGTGGTGGATGTGTCGTCTTCAGGGGAAGTGTCAGGTTCCTGAAAGGTCTGGACCATTGCAAACAGAGGAGCTTTCCATATTAAAGTTGGAGCAACTTTCCACTGGCCTTAATAATTTATAGATCTGTTTTGTTTTTCTTTCTGAATTTTATCTTTTGAAGTAGGAAATTAAAAAATTAAAAGCTTTGTGGCTTTTACAAAAAGATTTATGTGTACGAATGTATGCATACATGTGTGTTCACTACATACGTGTATTGTTTACTTGGAGGTCAGAAGTGAGCACTGCCTTCTTTGGGATGTAGTTAGGTTAGGGATGGCTGTGACCCACCTTTGGGTGCTGGGAATTGAACCTGCATCCCCTGCAAGAGCACACACTCTAAACCATCTCTCCACTTCCCCTCAGGGATGCTCTCTTTAAGTCCTCTAGAACCACCTAAAGATCGTGTATTGGTTCTCTGACTACTAGTTTATCACTGTATAGAGTCAGAACAGATTAGTATTTAACATGTGCCTCTCTCTGAGGCATTTTTGTTATCTTCTGTATTTTCTTTACATAAATATAAAGGTTAAGGAACGATTACTTTATAGATTTGTTCCTGGTTGGTTTACTAATTGTTCTCTCTAATATTATACAGTTGGCTGTGGCAGTATTTTCATTTTATATTTTAGACTTACTTCCTATTTTATTGATGCTTACAAGAGTATACAGTAAAGTGTTTGTAGGGCTGGAGAGACAGCTCAGCATTTAAGAGCACTGTCTGATCTTTAAAAGATCTTGAGTTCAATTCCCAGCAACCACATGGTGACTCACAGCCATCTGTAGTATTGAAGTGATTGGAATAAAGAGTGCATGTTATAATTATAAGGCGTTTGGAGGATGTGTGAGTTTTCTTCAGTTATGCTTGGGGCTGAAAACTGAACTCAGGTTCTTATGCTGTTTAGTATATATGCCTTTTACTGAATTAACCCTGGCCCCTATCTTTGCCACTTAATGTAGTTGATACACAGAGTGCAAAGTGTAGTTTGAATATTAACAAAGAATATACCCTCATAACCACCACCCTGAGTTATGCATAGACGATTTTCATCAGTCGAGAAGTCCTTTTGTCTCCATCCCTTGATTCCCAAGGAAACTGCTGTTTCCATTCGAGTTTAGCATGTTTTAAATCATCTAATTCATTGAATGAATAATGTGTGTGTATCTGATTTCTTTTATTTTTACAATTTATTCATTTCTTTGCTTATATCAATAGTTTGATCCATGTATTAGGTTGGTTCAAAAGTAATTTTTGTTTTTTGCATTGTAGAAATTATTTTATTTTGATTAGATTCTTTTTTTTTTTTTCTTTTCTTTTTTTCGGAGCTGGGGACTGAACCCAGGGCCTTGCACTTGCCTTGCTCTACCACTGACCTAAATCCCCAATCCCTTCATTAGATTCTTAAATAAGATTATATTATGTGTCATTTTAATGCACATTTCTCATTTTATGACCTTGTACTAAATATTTATTACCTGTTTATAATGGTAATCACATTAGACAAAAAACAAATTCAAGATACTCATTTAAATTTTTTAAGGTTTTATTTTTATATTCCTGAATGCATATTTGTGTAGTCTGTGTATGCAGTCCTACAGAGTGGATGTCAGATTCCTTGAGACTGGAGTTACACTTGGTCGTGAGCTACTGTGTGGATGCTGAGGATTTAACCTTCAAAGATCAGTGTCTTAGGGTCACTGTTGCTGTGATTGAGCACCATGACCATGGCCTTTTAGAGGAAAGGGTTTGTGTGGCTTATGCTTCCATAGCACTGTTCATCACTGAGGGAAGTCAGGATGGGTACTCACAGGGCAGGAACCTGGAGGAAGTCAGGATGGGTACTCACAGGGCAGGAGGAGCCTGGAGGAAGTCAGGATGGGTACTCACAGGGCAGGAGGAGCCTGGAGGAAGTCAGGATGGGTACTCACAGGGCAGGAGGAACCTGGAGGAAGTCAGGATGGGTACTCACAGGGCAGGAGGAGCCTGGAGGAAGTCAGGATGGGTACTCACAGGGCAGGAGGAGCCTGGAGGAAGTCAGGATGGGTACTCACAGGGCAGGAGGAACCTGGAGGAAGTCAGGATGGGTACTCACAGGGCAGGAGGAACCTGGAGGAAGTCAGGATGGGTACTCACAGGGCAGGAGGAACCTGGAGGAAGTCAGGATGGGTACTCACAGGGCAGGAGGAGCCTGGAGGAAGTCAGGATGGGTACTCACAGGGCAGGAGGAGCCTGGAGGAAGTCAGGATGGGTACTCACAGGGCAGGAGGAGCCTGGAGGAAGTCAGGATGGGTACTCACAGGGCAGGAGCCTGGAGGCAGAAGCTGATGCAGACGACTTGGTAGAGTGCTGCTTCCTGGCTTGCTCTTATGGTTTGCTCATCCTGCTTTCTTATAGAACGCAGAACCACTAGCCCATGGGTGTCCCCACCCACAGTGGGCTGGACCTCCCCCATCACTAATAAAGAACACAGGTTTGCCTACAGCCTGGTCTTATGGAGGCACTTTACTAGTTGAGTCTCTCCTTTCTGATGACCATAGCTTGTGTCAAGTCGATGCAAACGTAGTCAGCACAAGCAGCCAGTGCTCTTGTGCTGAGCCAGCTCTCCTTCCTAAGTGTTTGCTTACTTGAGTTCAAAATGGGTCATGTGCATGGAGAAATTCACAATACCGGTGCATTTGGTCCAGGAACTGTTAAGGAATACACTATTGCAATAGTGGTTCAAACAGGTTTGCAAAGAAGAGGAGCCTTGAAGGTGAGGAACGGAGCCGACTCTGAGCAATGTGAAGCTGATCCTTTTACAACTGAAATGTAGCTGGAGAACTCAAGTGTGGGTATTTGGCATTTGAAGCAAATTGGAAACATGGAAAAGCTTAATAAAAAAGTCATCATTTTGAACTGATGTTCTAATTCTATACTCAGTGTACTGTTTCTTTATGGGGTTGTGACATGCAGTGAAAAGTGGATGGTGGTGTGATGTACAATAAAATGTGAATAGTCTAAGACGACCGCAGTGACCAACACAGTGGTTGGACTGAGATGAAGCTTCAAAGCACCCACTTCCCAAAGCCAAATTTGAGACCCCCCCCCAAAAAGGTGAGGGTCGCGATTACTGTTTGGTGGTCTCTTATCCACAACTTTCCGAAATCTAATGAAACTACTACATCTGAGAAATTTGTCTAACAAATCTGTGAGCTATGCAGCCAGCATTGGTTAACAGAAAGGGCCTGATTCTCCACAGCACCCAACCTTCTATCACACAACTGATACCTTAGAATGAAACCATTGAAACTTGAATGAATTAGGCTACAGATTAGTTGTTGTTTTGAGTCAGGATCTCACTGTAGAAGCCTGGCTGATCTGACACTTGCCATGCAAGCCCAGATAGCCTTAAACTTACAGGAGAGCTCCCTGCCTTTGGATCAGAGATGTACGCCATCCATCACGCCTGGCTCAGGCTACAGAGTACTGCTTTATCTGCTATGGTCACTGACCCCTTGTCAGGTGACTACCACTTCTTCCATTGTTTCAACATTGTTTTTTTTTTTTTTTTTTTTTTTTTTTTGGTTCTTTTTTTTTTTTTTTGAGCTGGGATTGAACCCAGGGCCTTGCGTTTACCACTGAGAAATCCCAACCCCTCAACATTGTTTTCTAAGGAAAATGTTTACACGAGAAAGACGAAGAAATGCTTTCCACGAGTTCATTGAATCCCAAGCATGGAGTTTACACTGCAGTCATCAAAACAGAACAAAACACCTTATCTTTAATTAGCAAAACTGTGTGGCTTATAATAGTTTTTATCGTAATTGAGAAAGATATATTTGAAACTGTTTAATGACATAAAACTCACTGTCAAAAACAGCAGCTCACTTCGCACCAACCTAATAACTTACTTTTTTGAGGCTAGGTGCTTGAACCCAGGGCATTCTATGTAAGTGCTCTGTTTCTGAGCTTCTGTAGACTTACTTTTATTACTTGATGTTACATAGTTGTTTATCCATACTCTGTCTAATAAATAAGTCCATTTGCTCTGGATGTTGTAATACTTTAAAAACTAGAAAAAGCTATTTTTAAAATATAAAAAACTTAACATTTTCCCCTTTTCTTTAAACAGAGGAAAAACGCCCTTTTGACTTCGATTTTTTTGCTCATTTGCTTCAGAAAGTTCTTGCTGAAGAAGAAAAAAGAAAACAAAAATCTACTAAATGTCAGAATGTAAAGGAAAAGGCCCCCAAACCACGGAAAAATGCGAAAGGTACTGATTGTGGGGTTTCATTTAGTGGTGAATTACACTATTGCCTCTTAGGAATTGAGAGGTCAAGTGTTAACTTAGGCAATGGACATCGACCTGAGTGTACAGTAAGGAGGGAATCAATAATCAACAGATTATTACTTAATAATAATAATAGTAGTAATAATAATTGCTTTGCCAGTTATTCTGGGGCAAAACAGCAGCTCCCTTTTAATGATTTATATTTTAGTTTGTTACATGTATGAGTGTGTGTGTGCATGAGTTAGTGCTTTGCAGAGTGGCCTGAAATGGCTGGAGAGATGGCTCAGAGGTTAAGAATGCTTTGTTGCTCTTATTTATGACCGGAATTCAGTTCCCAGAGCCCCTGTTGGTGTGACTTATGACTGCCTATGTGAGATTATAACTGATTTCCTGATTCCCTATTTTAGTGTCTTCAGTTTTTTTTTCCACAAAAGTAATATAACTATGCTTTCGAGTATCATCCTCCTTCTTAGTAAGTTTTCTGTAAGTGGTTCAGGTGGTTATGACAATTCTCTTGTTTTCAGCAAAAACAGTAAACAGGGAAGAAGTGAATGATGACCCTGATGAGTCTGTGAACAGTGACACTGCAGATCCAGAAAGACCTCAGAAGGACGCCCAGACAGTCAATGAGGAGGAATTGCCAAGTTCATCAGCACAGTACCTACAACAAGCTGTGCTAGAGCAAGAACAAAACCAAGAGAAAAAGAGGAGGAACCAAGGCAAAGCTAATAAACGGGAAGCAACAAATGTTTTAGAGAGCGTTCTTGATCATTCGAGCCCTCCTGAAGCAGAAATACACAAGAGTAAGTTTCAAGCACATCCTGGGAATGTTTTACTTGAAAAGACTTGAGTCTGACAGATGCTCTCCTCGTGGGTAGTAGCAATTATTATTGCCTATTAAGTGGTTGTGTGCTCAGTACCATGTAACAACTTGCCATTTACCTTTTAGTTAGGGGGAAAACAACTGTAGAAAACAAAGTGAAACAGAATTTTCTTCAGATTGTGCCTAAGATGTATGATTTCCCTTGATTCCCACTAACAGTCTTTGGTACTCACTGTGTCTGTCAGTGAAGCTTAGGTTTTTTTTTTTGTTTGTTTGTTTTTTGTTTTTTTTTTTTTAAAGATTTATTCATTTATTATATATAAGTACACTGTAACTGTCCTCAGACACACCAGAAGAGGGCATCGGATCTCTTTACAGATGGTTGTGAGCCACCATGTGGTTGCTGGGAATTGAACTCATGACCTCTGGAAGAGTAGTTGGGTGCTCTTAACCGCTGAGCCATCTCTCCAGCCCGAAGCTTAGGTTTTTATGGTCTGCCTTTATGGGATACCTACAGTAGGTTGTTTAATTTTGGAAAGAGCTAACGATTTGCATTTCTTTTTTTCTTCTCATTCTCTTAGTATGCAGATGTACTGAAATTTGAGTGTTGCATGGAGAGGAGACGTGGTCCTTCTTAAGAGCTTGATTTATGCTAAAGCAAATAGAAGTTTGGAGTAGAGCATTTGCTTAGCATGTGCAAGTCCCCGGGTTACTCCCTGGTTTTCCTCGGTCTGCCCTCCTTCCCTTCAAAAGCCAGGTAGTTCAGAGAAGACAGAGGCAAAGTTAGCAGCAAATTGGAGCAGCCGTTCTGTAATTTATCTAGTTCCCCTTTACCAATACTATTTTTTTTAAAAAATCTATTTTTATTCATGTATACAATGTAGTTTGATCATGTCCAACCTTCAGTCCCCTCCAGCTCCATCCAGCTCCTCCCCAACATATCTTTCTCTCAGCTTCATGCCCTTTATTTTTTGTTTGTTTTCATTATTTGATTTTTTGAGACAGAGTTTCTCTGTGTAGCCCTGGTTGTCCTGGAACTCACTATATACACCAGGTTAGCCTTGAGATCAGAGATCCTCTTGCCTCTGCCTCTTGGATGCTGGGATTAAAGGCATGAGCCATCATGTCCAGTCAACGATTGTCTGATTTATAAGCATTAGAATATTGTACTTTTGTTTACCATTATAAGAAATACATGAGGGGTTGGGGATTTAGCTCAGTAGTAGAGCGCTTGGGGCCCTGGGTTCGGTCCCCAGCTCCGAAAAAAAAAAAAAGAAAAGGAAAGAAATACATAAAGAGGCCCATGAGATAACTCAGTGGGTTAATGTAATTAAGTTTGATCCCATGGACCCACAAAAAAGCCGATTCCTGTTAGTTCCTTTCTGATCTCCACATGGGCATTGTGGTATAACACACACACACACACACACACACACACACACACACAAACAAACTCTTTCTCTTTCAAAGAGTAAATCTCTCTCTCAAAGGTAAATGAATAAGTGAAAAGTTTTTTTTTTTTTTTTTAAGTAATTATATACCAAAGGGAGCTGGGTAAAGTGACAGCTACCTGTGATCCCCATTGATGGTAGAGGTAGGTATATAGTTAGATTCAGAAGTTCAGGAGTATCCTCTGCTACCTACTGAGTTTGAGGCCAGCCTATTGCATTAGCCCCTGTCTCAACCAACCAAAGGAGAGAAAAAGATCTTACATATAAAGCACAATAACCTCACTATCAAGTTTACCATCTTAAATATTGGCGAGTCATTTGAGATGTTGGAGCTGGGATGGCTGGTCTTTATTATAGGGTTACTATTAATGCTTTTTATTTACGTGTATTTATTTTGTGTCTGTTTGCGTGCTTGAGATGGCTCCGCAGGGAAAAGACACTTTTGCTTTGCAATCCTGACAACTTGAGTTCAGTCCCCCAAACCCTCAAAGGGGAGAGGACCAGCTCCACAGAGCTGTCTTCTGAGCTCCACACATGCATGTGATAGAGCATGTGGGCACTCGTGCACATGCACATGCATGCACACATGATAATAATAAATGCAATGAAAAATTAAAAGTAAAAGAGGGTTAGAGAGATGACTTAGTCGTTAAAGGCTAAGGCTCAAGACAGCAGCAAACAACAGTAAAATATCCTGGGGGAAAATCAGTGCTAAATCTCGAATGGTAAGTGGTTAATATTTTGTAGGAAAAGACAATAGTACCTGGAAATTTCTTTGCTTTAAAATATAGATATCTTTGCTGTTTTTTGGAATAACGTGTGTTTTATATTCCTAGGTACATGTCCTTCTGAGGAAAATGAAAATGAGTGCAATAAAGAACAGACCCCTCCCTTTACACAGAACACAGAGGACATTGCAGGGTTAACATCCTGTGAGGAGACGGAGATGAGAATGGACCCCAGCCCTTCCACATGGTAGGAACCTCTCTACTAACTTCATTTGTATCTTCTATTCATTCCTGAGAGGGGAATACGGAAAATCTCCAACTGCCATTGCAGATTGACACTTCTCTTTCCGTTTGTTTTATTTATTTTCAAACCTTTTTTGTTAGGGTCTTAAATAACTTGGATTGTTGTATCCTGATTAATTTTTTTAAAAAGATTTATTATTTAATTATTTGTGTACGTGTGTATGTCTTTGTGGGGAGTGCAGGGACCCAGAGGCATTGAATTCTTCCTCTGCACTGAAATGATAGGTGACTGACTGCCTTTTACAGGTGCTACGAGCTGAACATGAACCTTGGCAAGAGCAGTGTGTGCTCCCTACTGCTGAGCTGTTGGTCCAGCTTCTTGGTTGATTTTCTTTTTTCAATCATTGTGTATTATATTCAAGCTTGGGTGTGTTGGTGCATACCTAAAAACCCTGCACTAGGATTTTTTTCCCTGCTAAGCAGGAAAATTGTAAGTTCAAGGTTAGCTTGGACTACCTAGCAGATTCAGGTTTCCTTGGACTACTCAGTAGTTCCTGCCACCAAGACAAATAAGTCCACAAATCCTCCTGTTGTAGTCTCTTAGGTGCTTGGTTTATAGGAATGGACCACCACAATCAAGGTAGGTTCCTAGCACTCATATAAAAAACTAGTGTAGAGGCACATTCTGATAACCCCATTGTGGACAAGGCAGAGATGATGATCCCCTTGGGCTTGCTTACCAGCTATGCTAGGCTGATTGGGGAGCCTCAGGCCAATGAAAGACTGTCTTAAAATCAAAGTGGATAGATAGTTCCTGAGCAATGAAAAAAGGTTTTACACATAACAACATTCACAAAGTATCTTATGGTATGAAAATTTATTTCTAGCAATTCTTTTCTTCCTGATACATTTTCCCTTCCTTAGTAATCACCAAGACATCATGCCACTAGCAAGTGAGTCCTCAGAGCCGTGTGCTGTGGATTTACCTGTGTCAGAACCTGGAGGTGCTGTCTCTGGTGATGTGAATAATGCTGAACCTGGAGGTGCTGTCTCTGGTGATGTGAATAATGCTGAACCTGAAGGTGCTGTCCCTGGTGATGTGAATAATGCTGAGAGTGGCTGTGCAGGAGCAGGAAGTGCGGGTCTGAAGACTAAGTCACCGTAAGTGTTGTACTCATAAAGATTTGGTAAGATTATTCAACATTTTTGTTTTTTGATTCTGGGATTAAACTCAGGGCATCACACATACTGGGCAGGTCTTCTAAGATTAAAGGCTGAGTTGTATGTCTGGCCTTTGATAGCTTCTTTTTTTTAAAGATAGATTTTTTTTTAATTATGTGTTTATATACATATATATGCATGTGTGTATATTTATGTGAATGTGTATGTGTGCGTGCACATGCATATACCAGATCCTTTTAGAGTTAGTGGCAGTTGTGAGCCACCCTGTGTGGTGCTGGGAACCAAAACCAGGAGCTCTTAACTGCTGAGATATTCTTTGTCCCTTTGTTAAAGTTCTTAAATAACTTTTTTCTATTTTTGTATTTTCTGGTTTTTAAAATAGGGTTTTGTTGCAGTAAAAAATAAAAAAGGGGCAGAATGGTTCCCAGCATACCCTGGAGGTCCTGCTCTCCCTAGTTCCGGCTCCAGCCGGCCATTGGAACTAGCGCTAATTTATCTCAGCGGCTCCACACTGCTCCCAAGACTCTCTGACCCATCTAGTTCCCAAGGCCGGTCGCTGCAGCACTAGTTCCGGGCCATTGGAACTATTTATCTCAGTGGCTCCACGGTGCCCCCAAAGTACTCTCTGACCAAGGCAGGTCGCTGCCACGCCAGTTTCAGACAGAGACCGCCTATCTGGAGGCTCTCTTACTGTGGACTCTGTTCACATTTCCAGCATCCACCCCCTACCCCCAGCCGCGGCTGCCCTCTCCTAACTCTCTTCCGCTGCTCTGTTTACATTCCCAACACCTGCCCCCTAATAGTTACAGTATAAACTCCCAACAACCTGTAAAATCAAGACTCAATAAACTAACCCATGTTAAATTCTCAATCTACAATACATCCACACAATAAACTCACATCAATTGATAAGGATATAAACCGCCCACCTAGATAAGATACATTTGTCTACAGAATTCCATCCCAACTAACTTGGCAATTCAAGACCATCCGGATCTGGGTCGTCCTTCTCCGTCTCCATCTTGATTCTCCTCCTTCCCCTTCTCTCCCGCCTTACAAAAGCTTTGTCTTTGCCTTATTTTTTACTGTCCAATCATGGCTTTGACCTAAATTGTGCCAGCCCTCATCTACATAATAGACATCAACTTACAGGGTTTTTCTATGTAATCTTGGCTGTCCTGAAACTTACTCTGTAAGGCCAGGCTGGTCAAACTCACAGAGATACACCTCTTCTGTCTCCCAAACACTGAGATCAAAGGTGTGTACTACTACCACCTTGTTAGAGGGACTGTTCATATGTAGATCATTAATAAGTAATTTTACAGTGGTCTGTTAATCACATGTCATCAAAAACATTTCACTTATTTTTTTCTCTTAGGGTTTTTCACTTTCTGTTTCATTATGGAAAGAAACTTCAGCTTGCCAGAGTGACACACCCCTTTAATCCCAACACTTGGGGAGGTAGAGCCAGGAGGATTTCTGAGTTCTATGCCAGCCTGGTCTACAGATAGAGACCCTGTCTCAAAAAAAAAAAAAAAAAAAAAAAAAAAAATAATAAAACAAAAGCAAAGAAACAAAAACCCAACAAAGTAAACCAACAAAGAAACAGGAAGAAAAGAAATGCTGGGTGGGCCTGTCAGCCTATTTATAATTAGCAACCACTGGCTTTGCTTGAGAGACTCAAAGAATTAGGGGAAAGAGTGATTGAGTAAGGTTTCTGACATCAGTCTCGGGTCTTGTATTCGTCAAGATCTCTACTGGAGCAGAACTTACAAGGTGATCTCACACATGCACAGATGTGTGTGTATGTTGTATGTATATAGGTAGGTATGTAGGTAGGTAGGTAGAAAGCTAGAATCTCTTGTGTACTGTATGGAAACACCACCTGTCTATAAAAATCTGATGGCCTATTAGCTTAGGCAAGAAATAGGAGGTGGGAGTTCTGGTAGGGAGAGAGGAACTCTGGGATATGGTCAAGTGTTGGAAGAGATTGACCTGAACTCTGAGGAGGCAGACACATGAGACTTGAGAAGAGGTAACCAGCTACATGGTACTCACAGAATAGAATGAGCAAGTTGAGTTACGAGCTAGTCAGGGAACAAGCCCGAGCTTATAGACTAGGCATGTATTCATAAATAGTATCAGAGCTGTTATTTTGGGAACTGGGATGTGGGTGGAAAAGCCTGAGGTGACAGATAACACACATGGATATAGATATGCACAAAAAAGGAAATTTATTAAAATGACTTACAGGTCCATCTAGTCCAAGGATGGCTGTCTGTCAGCAGAAGGTTCAAGATTCAGTAGTTGCTCAGACCCTAAGGCTGGATGTCTTAGCTGGGTTTGATATACACCAGGATCTCACAGAAGTAGACTCTAATGTTAGTGAAGAATAGACTTGCCTGTGCGAGCATTAATAGTGTTTGATTGTATGGCTGTACCCTCCTTTGTGTGGTTTGTTCTCTGCTCGTGGCCACCTAGGTCGTTTCTACAAATGCTTTGATCGTGTGCTTTCACTTCTGTGCTAGATTAGATTGCAAGGTTTTTTTTTTTCATTATTTATTTATTTATTAATTAATTTATTTATTCACTTTACATACCAGTTGCAGCCCCACCCCCTCTCCCTAGTTCCACACCTCATAGGTCCCTCCTCTTCTCAGAGAAGGGGAGCCCCCTCGGGTATCTCATTGCTTGCCTGAGGACATTAGGTTGCAGCAGGATCTAGTGCATCCTGTTCCACTGTGGCCCGACCATGCAGTCCAGCTAGGGGAAGGGATCCAGTGGCAGGCAGCAGAGTCTGAGACAACCCTGATCCAATTGTTAGGGGATCCACATGAGACCAAGCTGCACATCTGCTATAAATGTGTAGGGGCCTAGGTCCAGCTTTTCCTTGCTCTTTGTCTGGTGGTTCATTCAGTCTGTGAGCACCCATGATCCCAAGTTAGATAACTCTGTAGGTCTTCTTGTGTGTCCTTAACGACCCCCCCCTTTGCTCATTCCTGCCCCCACTCGTTAAGACTCCTTCCTTGAGCTGGTGTTGGCTGTGGGTATCTGCATCTGTAGCCTCAGCTGCTGGAAGAAGCCCTCAGGACAGTTATGTCTTTGCTGGCTGTGCCCCAGGTAGACCATCTGGAGGGGGCTTGCAGGAGGGGGTCTTGCAATCATGTTTTTAAGTGAAGATCCTAAAGTTGGAACTGTTTCTGTAAAGAATATACATCTAGGTTTCTGTCTGTCTGTGTGTATTTCTGCACATGCAAAGATCAGAAGAGAGCTGGAGAGATGGCTCAGAGGTTAAGAGCACTGACTGCTCTTCCAGAGGTCCTGAGTTCAAATCCCAGCAACCACATGGTGGCTCACAACCATTTGAAATGAGATCTGATGCCCTCTTCTGGTGTGTGTGAAGATAACTACAATGTACTCATATATAGTAAATAAATACATCTTTAAAAAAAAAAAAAAAGGTTGGGATTTAGCTCAGTGGTAGAGTGCTTGCCTAGGGAAGCGCAAGGCCCTGGTTCGTCCCCAGTCGAAAAAAAGAACCAAAAAAAAAAAAAGATCAGAGGACAACTTGTGGGAGTTAGTGCTCTCCTATCCTGTCCTTTCCAGGAATTAGTGTCTTGATGACAGATGCCTTCATCTATGAGCCATCTCTCTAGCTCCCAGGTTTTCAGTTTTACATTATCAAATTTCTAAAAATTTTTTCACTCTCTATGAAATCTTAGATTTACTTCCGCTCAAGTTTATAAAGTAATTTTTCTTGTTTTCTCTGTCTTCAGTTAAATGTTTGATTTACTAAGAATATATTATCAGCATAGTACAAGGGATGGAACTGGCTCTATTTTATTTGTCATGTTTATTTTATTTTAATTTTTTATTATTTTTGTTTTTTTTGTTTTGTTGTTTTTTTTTTTTTTTTTTTTTTTTTTTTTTTTTATTTTTTTTCTGTTTTTTTGTTTTTTTTTTTGAGAAAGGGTTTTGCTGTGTAGTGCTGACTGTCCTGGAACTTGCTGCAAATTTCAGCCTGCTCTCAAAGTTACCTCCTCCTTCTGAGAGTTGGGTTTAAAGCACCAACAAACATACATTGTTAAATTCTGTTATGCATTTCAACTTTTCTGTTTGAGAGATGATCTTTATTGTGTTTTGGAGTAATTTTCTATTATGTTTATTTACGTGTGTATAAATCTGTTGGCATTTAATTACTGATGTTGATGGTGTATTTTTAACATCTGATAAAATAAACCTATTTTTCAGTTTTCTTCGTTATTCTATTCCGCAGTAAGCTTTAAGGAACTCTTTTTTGACTCCCAGCTGTCTTTTTTTTCTAGCTTTTTAGAAAAGTTTTATTTGATCGTGACTATATGTTGGTTGTAATTTAAGTAATTTTTGTTTTTTAAAGAGAACCTGAACAGACAGACAGTGTCAAACCAAAATCACGAAGTCGACCCCAGAGACCTAAGCCTAACTTGTCCCGGCCAGTGGGGAAGAAGTCAGCTGTCTCACAAGACAGACAAGATGGAAGCAACAAGGACTCACCTTCAGAAACTGCAGCCACGAAGGTGCGGCTTGGGAGAGTGTGGAAAGTCAGATATGAAAATACTTTCTAAGTAATTACAAGTAAAGTATTCAGCTTGTAATTCAAGTTACTGATACTGATAGGAAAACATCAAAACCTAAATTAAATTTGTTTTTAATAGTCTTTGTTTCATATGTTTTCTTCAGGATTTCAGGATGTAGGCTATAACATTTGAAAAAAAACTTAGTTATGATAAATTAAGTTTTTTTTTTTTTTTTTTTTTTTTTTTTTTTTTTTTTTTGTGGTGCTAGCGATTAAACCTAGCTCACGCTGGGCAAACTTTCTACCACTGACCTGTGTCTTCCAGCTCTCAATTTTAATTGTATAAAATGTTTGTTCAAAATTTTTCTTTTATGTGTGTGTTGCCTGCATCTTTGTGGGTACACATATGTGCCCATGTATGTAAAGGTCAGAGGTCAGCTTCGGTGTTGGCTCTCAGGAGCCATCTACCTTCCTCCTTCAGGTAGGGTTTCTGTTCTGTCTGAGGCTTATCAGTTTAGCTAGGATGGCTCGATGGTGAGTTGTAGGGAGCTGCTGGTCTCTGTCTTCCCAGCTCTGGGATGATGGGCACCCTTCTTACTGACCATCTCTCTGGCCCTAGAAGTTTTTGTTTTTTTGTTTTTAACTAAATAATTTTGTAAGTAGGGTTTATTATTTTTGAGTCAGGCTCTCACTCTGTAGCCCTCGTTGGTGTGTAAATCAAATTATGTAGAGCAGGCTGGCCCAGGCAAAGATCCCCCGCCTCTAGCTCCAGAGTGTGGGGATTAAGGGGGTCTACCACCATGTGTGGCAAACAGGGCTTTCTTATGAAAAACCTGTTAGTGTGGTGATTGTGGTTCAAAGTATCGTTCAGAATATTTTTATGACTGGTAGTATACACCGCTAAAAGAAAGTTTCTATGTTGTGATTTGCATTAAATAAATGATCCTCAGCCGGGAAGATGGCCCAGCAGGTGAGCATGTGTTGGTCTTTGAATGGGCCTGAATTTTGTTCCTAGCCCTTACACCAGGTAGTTCACAACCTTCTGTAATCCCAGCTCCAGGGGGACCTGCCTCCTCCTGGCTCCTAGGTACCTGCACATAGTCATACGTAGGCGTGCAAGTAGGTGTGGATAAGCTTCAAAAATAGGTCTTATTGTTTATATTTCTGTGAGCTATAGTCTTAAAGTTATTTTACATGTTTTCTAAAGCACTTAAAATGCTCTTTAGGTTTTTTCTTTGATCCTTATTTGAACTGTCATATATGGCACTTAGAGTCTCACAGGTGCAGGTGAGTGGCCTTTATCTTGACTCTGGTAAAATGTGCTTTTCTATGCATGCTTTTTTTGGCAGTTCTGGGACTCAAACCTAGGGCTTTGCAAGGGCCTTTTCACTGAGCTATGTCTTTATTTCCTATAATTCTTTTATTGTTAAATCATTACAATCTGGTACAATTGAAATATCTGTAAACATTTAGCTATCTGTGGAGGAGGATGGTGTGCACAGGCAACAGCTAGACATGGAGGTCAGAGGTCAGCTTGCAATACCTGATTCTCTCTGTGGTTGGGGAGTAAACGCAGGTCGTCATCAGGTTTGGTGTTAAGTTCTTTGACCCACTGAGCCGTTATGCTGGTCCAGATTCTATGTAGAATTTTATGTTCTAACGGCAACCACTCTTCACATTTATATTTGCAAGTTTCTGTTTTTCTTCCTTTGGTGTCAAGGATAAAGCTGTAGACTGAGTCACAAGCACTTCCACATTGAACCCTATACTTGGTCAGTACCTCTCAGGCTTTATTCAGTTTGTTCTCTTGGCATTTAAAACCGCGTACATTTTTCCCAGTGCTATTTAAATGTCTTTAGAAAACACTTCAGCAGTGTGGTATCACTGCATGTATTAACCATGCCTCCATTATGGAGAACTTATGCTAACAGTGCAGGCTATTTTATACAAGGTTGTAAATATTCTAATGCTTACATATTTTTACTTTAGATAAGTGTTTGTGCGTGGGCAGCAGCACAGATTGGCTTGCTAGGCAGTTGGCTTTTTCTTCCCATTATATCACTCTCAGACACAAAGTCAGGCCATGGGGCTTTGGCAAGGAGCTTTCCCTTTGGACCTCTCAATTATCTCACCTTTTTATATGCAAGTTCTTAGTGGATAGCTCTGGCTTGCCTGTGTAGACCAAGCTGGTCTTAAACCCAGAGGGATCCGCCTGTCTCTGCCTCCCAACTGTTGGTATTCATGCTATGTATGCTGCCATCTGATCTCTTCGGTTACTTTCTTAAAATACAGTCTGAGATGGTATTCATGGTCAAAGAATATCAATATTTTAATTACTCTTGATGTTGGCAAGGGCCTTCTAACAATTTGTAAGATTATGTGTTTTATAATATTTTCATCAGTATTTAGAGTTTTTAGAAAATTGCCTTGTATACAAAACATTCAAGATTAGTTTGTTTTTTAATTTCCATTCAGTGGAACATTTTATTGTAAGTAGCTTAAATGTAAAAAATTACATTTACAGAATCACATGGAAAAGGAGAGAGTGACTGAATCTGAAAATTTTGTAACAGAGAATACAGAGAGAGCGAGCCCAGGTGCCGGAACTGTGTCTGAGTAAGTACGTGGGAAGAAAAGACCTTCAGGAATACTTGTAATTATCAGGTTTGGTTTTGTTGTTTATATTTAATAAAGTCAGAATTTTCAATTCTGGTACCTCAAGTCTAGTTTCTTTATGGGTAGTAGTAGGAATTTTTTTTTTTTTTTTGGTTAGTAGTAGGAATTTTTACTAATGCTCTTGGTGCTTGGTATTAGAGATAGAAATGATGGTGTGGGGAGAGCTAGGGCTGTATTTGATTGCCTAGTGTGTACACAACTCTGGGTTCTGTCAGGCATGGTTCAAACCAGGCGTGGTTCAAACCAGGCGTGGTGGCGTATGCTTGTGATAATAGCCCTGAGAGAAAGAGGTGAGAGAGGCAGACGTTTAAGGCTATCCTCATTCAGGGTGGTTTTGAGGCCTGCATACAGGAGGCTAGTCTCAAAATTAAGTAAAGTTTTTAAATGATCATTGAGTTAGCAGTTTTGTGCTTCCTTCAATTTACTAATAAGTCTTGTCAGGTAAATGAATAAGGTATATGTTTGTGGATGGCTGTGTTTGAAGTAAGTGAATTGATTTCTTTTTTTTTTTTTTTTTTTTTTTTTTTTTTGGAGCTGGGGACCCAACTCAGGGCCTTGCGCTTCCTAGGCAAGCACTCTACCACTGAGCCAAATCCCCAACCCCGTGAATTGATTTCTAAAGGAATATTTAACTTGTTAAGGATATAAGTCAGCCGATCTTCAAATATTCTTGTGATCAATAGATTCTGGGCTATTCAGTGGGATGCTGTTCTATAAGTTAGCACTAATTCTCTGGCATTAAACAGTGATGTCCTCAAAGAAATAATAGTATCACATGCTTGGCAGATACAGGCTTTTTCCATTTTTGAAGTGGAATTTTGATGGTTTTTAAAGATGGTTTTATTGTGAGACATTAATGAATATATCAAATTACATTTTCTCAGATGGGAAGGACTCGAGGCACAGGCTAACACTTCTCTTTGATTCTCCCGAGAACCTTAATATCACTTACCATTTGGAGGGTTCACTTTCTGGTGATGTCTATGATAATTTTGTCTATAAAAATCAACCACACTGCTTATTGAAGAACAGTTTGCTGAGGTGTTTATCAGGGTCTTTCTGCAAGGTGCTTACCTATTCTCAAACAGTGTTTTACACTTGACCAAGTGTTTCTTCATTTTTACTCCCAGGGTCTGGCTGGGGAGTATGATGTCTGTATTTATATGGAATGTCCAGAGAAGGCTGGTGATAGTGTTTGGTTTTCTTGCCAGCTGCTGAGGGATTTTCAGAGGGATTTCAATTCATCATGGATGATGGGGAAGGCGTATTGCCAGAGGCAGATTGGTCTGTTGGGAGGGGACAAGGCAGGATCTGTTGATGGTTTCTATAGCTAGGCTTCCAGGACTGTCTGTGTGAAAGGGGAGAGTATAAATGTGTGGTGTCTGTCAGGATGCTCTTGAGGACACTTGGGAAGTACTTTGTATCTAACACCATTTACTTATTTATATAACCAAGCAGCACTGTGACTTTGCTGTAATCATTACTTTTATTTCTTTGTGATTATAGTTTGAGTGAAAAGTCCTCTGCCCAGGAGGATAGTCAGACAAAGGTCCTAAGACCTACCCGGCTATTGAGGAGTAGAATGCAAAGACCAAAGCCAAATGTAGTGAAAGCTGCACAAAGAAAACAAATTCTCACCTCACAGGAAAAAGTTGGGTCCCATGTAGAGAAAATTGAAGATGACTCCTGTGTTGTGGTGAGTAGATTGCTTATGGTAGCAAACTTATGATAACATTCATTGAGCAAGTATATAAGCCATTTGTTCTTTTAACATAAGCGTGTGTATGTTATATTCCATTTGTCACTAAAATCTCAGTGAGTTTTGTTTATATTACATTGTTTTAGATGTTTGAGCATTGTGCACAGATCTTTTATATTTCAGAGTCTAAATATTGGTTTGCTCTCATCATCCTCCATATTTGGACATGGTTTTTCCCTGTGCTTGAGACTGCACCCATGTTATCAAACTGGCACTGCGCCCTTGACCACATTTTTAGCCTCCTTTTAAAAAGATGGTCATATATGTGACCTTTAACATTAGCTTAAACAAAATATCGGAAGTATTTCAAGTATAAATTAAAAAACAGATAATGAATTGTGTGTGTGCATGTACCTGCGTGGGTGCTTGTGGTATGTGAGACATGAACCTAAGTTCCTGCTAAGGAGGTGCTCTCACTACTGAACACTGGCTCTGACTCATGGAGTTGTAGATTATTTATATATTCCTTTGAAGAAAGCAGAAACTTGTCAGGACTTAAGATTTGGTTTCTTTCTGCTATAGTTTTCTTTTTAATAATTTAGTCTAAATACTTATTTAGATAAACAAATATACATTTTATATAACATAAATGTAATATGTAATATATAATTACATAATATATATATTAGACAGATCCCTGGCTGTCTTCCAACTCACTGTGTAAATGAGGATAACCTCAAACTCCGATCCTCCTGCCTCCACCCAGGTGCTAAGAATGTAGACATGTGCCGCCATGCCCGTTTTTTAGGTGTTGCTGTGGATTGAACCAAGGGCTTTGTGCATTCTAGGCAAGCACTCTTACCAATGGAGCTACAGCACTGTCCCTGTCTTTTGTTGTATTTCCTCTAGTATCTATACTTATAACAGTAAGAATTTAAGAATGAAAACACTGGAGGATTCTGATGAATGTGATGGGAACAGACTGAAATGAACGAGTCTGAAACACTGCTTTGTGAGTGGACAGACAAGAATAGGACTTTGAGACATGGTACAGAGGGTGGCCTATGGGATTTCCTAAGAGAGCTAAAAGAAAACATTAAATGGTGTTTTTATCTTACTTTATAATGTCACTTTTTAAAGACCATTTTACTTTTACTCAAATGAGATGGGGTCTTTTGTAGTTGGGTTTTTCTCAAATCCCCTTTGCAGCCTAGGCTTGTTTGGGAATGTGATCTTCCTGCATTGCCTCCTAAGTGTTGTAATGCAGTGTGCATCTAACCCTGGCTATGATGTATTTTTCAGTAAAACTTTTAAAATTTTGTGTTTCATTGTGAAGTATAAAATATGATAAACTTTGATATTAAGGTTCCTCCACAAATGGGAAATGAGTCACACAAAAACTTGCAGTGTGAAGACGCTGTGTCAGAGCCTGAACAAAAGGACCCTGTTGAAAGTCTGCAGTCTGAGCAACCCAGGGCTCTCAATGAGTGTCCGAGGTAAGCATCGGCTATCAGTTACGTAACCTTGAAGATTCAGTACAGCTGTAGAGCTCAGTAAACTTTGTTTTAAAGAAATAAAGTTATTATTTATGGTGTTTGAGGAGAGGTAGAGTGCAGGTGTGCACAACGTGCATATGGAGGGCAGGGAACAACTTTGGCAGTCAATTCTCTTCTCTTACCTGTTACCTGGGAATGGAACTCGGCATTGGACTTTGAAGGGAAGCATTTCACCTCCTGAGCTATCTCTGACCCTACAGACAGACTAACCCACTTCCGTGTGTCTCAGCTTACACTGTGTCTAAAAGTATGGAAGGTGCTGAGAGAAGGCTCAGCTCCTAAGAGTGCTGACTACTCTTGCAGAGAAGCCAGCTTCCATTCTAAGCACTGTGCCACCCAGCATGACTGGTTGCATTTCCAGTTCTGAGGCATTCGCTACTCTCTGGCCTCTGTGGGCCCTAGAATGCATGTGGTATATATAAACACACAGACATATAAATTAAAAATATAAATCTTTTTAAAAAAGGCAAGACTGTTCACTGAGTAAAGATGACCAATCTGATGACCTGATTTTGATCTCTGGGTCTCACATGGCAATACAAGAAGAGAACTGATGCCCATAAGCTGTCCTCTGATCTCCATGTGCACATGTCCCACCCTCACATCAATATATCAAATGCTATACATTTCATCGTGAGTTGTCGTAATGTATAGCTTTATTTTAAAAATGCTTAAGAATAATTCTGTTTAAACTGTGAGATGCCTCTCCAGTTAAGAACACTGGCCATTTGCTCTTCCAGAGGTCCTGAGTTCAAGTCCCAGGAACCATATGGTGGCTCACAACCATCTATAAAGGGATCTGATGCCCTCTGCTAGATCGTAGGTGTACATGCAGATAGAGCACTCTTATATTTAAATAAAGAAAACAAATAAATAAATTAAAAAGAATAAGTCTTTTCAAAGATAATTCTGTCATAGCTTTTGTGTAAGTTCCTATGTCGTAGAAAGTTTGAAGAAAGCTATTTAATATAAACTAGGACCTTTGTTAATAGGAATAGCATTTTTACTTACCGTATATATTAAATAGGTGTCTATACCCAAATAAGAATGTTACTTCTCGGTAGTGTTTGCTTTTCTAAAGTTAGGTCAACAAGTTGTAGAACTCAGCCTTCTCATAGCCAGAGTTCCTATTTATTATCTTACTTGTGATTTTACCAAACCACATGGATGGAGTTATAAGGATGCTTATAGTATGGTGATATTTGAAGTACATAGGTGCAGAGGTAACAGCATGGACTTCCATGGATCTCTTCTCTAACATTTACATTTAAAGTCTGGCCTATGATGAACTTTTTAGAGCTGTTTAAATAGCATCTAACTTGACATAAAGGCTAGCTGGGTTTTCTTCACTTTAAGAATTCCTTTATCTCTGGCATCATCTATTTCTTTTCTTCTTAGTGATCCTTCAGCTATGGAACTGCCACTGTGCCTGTATAGGTCTAGTTCTTGTTACACATCCCAGATAATAGATTGTATTTATCTGGTAGACTGGTTTGCATTTCATATTATCTAGGTTTAAATGAGACTCCTTTAATTTTGGTGTCTTAGAAGAAAACTAAGTTTTTGAGTGTTTATTGAGTTTTAGTGCCCTGGCTAATGTTTTAAATTTACTTATTTGTTTGTTTACTTGTATTTTTGAGAGAGGGTTTTGTGTAACCCAGGGTGACTTTGTCTTCACCTTTACACGAGCATGACCTTGAACTTCTTCCAGATCCTCCTGCCACCACCTCCCATGTAGTTGGATACACACACCATATGCATGGGTGCGTACACTGTACCCAGTTTTCTGGACGTTTGTAGCTGATATCCAGTCTCTTTATAGCAACTTCCCTCTGTTTTTGTGGTTTTTTGTTTGTTTTGTTTTTGTTTGTTTTCTGAGCCAGGGTCTCTGTATATTCCTCTACTCCCTCTCTAGACCAGACTGGCTTCAAACTCAAAGATCCACCTGGCTCTGCCTTCCAGGTACTAGAGGTCAGGTTTGCTCCAGCACCACCCAAAACTTCCCTCTGTAAAGGCAGTGACTTTACTGCTTTACCATGTGGTACTTCTGACTTTTACACACCCAAGAACCCTGGAGACAGTTCTGAATTTCTGTGTTTATCTAATTTTGTGATTATGTATAGATAATAGGCAGTTTCACCCTTTCCCTGCTCTGAGCACTATTCTGTTGAAGATTCTGTTAGACAAGGGAAGGAGTCTGAGAAGGATGAGTGCATTTAAGATTCTAAGATCAAGTCATATTTCTTTGAATCTTTCTCTAGGATATTTAAAATCCTTTATACTTCATGTGAATATATGTGTTTTTATTTGGAGGTGATTTGAGACAGTTTCAGGTTGACTTCAAGCCCAGGTAGCCAAGGATGGCCATAAGCTTCTATTCTTCCACTCTCTTCCTTCAGGTACTGGAATTACAGATGTGTGCACACACTCTTGGCTTATTCCTGTCACTCAGTTTGTCTGCTTTCATGATAAATGTAGGGGATTAGGTCATCTGGCTTGGTGGCCAGGGCCTTTACCTGCTGGGGCCCAGAATTTGGTTGTTTGATTCACATATGTAATATATTTGATCGTGTCTACTCCAGAGCTCCTCCTCCTGAGCTGTAGACCCCTTCCGTTTCTATCCTTATGTCTGTCCCAGTTTTGTTTGCTTGCTTTTGGTAACCTAATGAGTCCAGTTAGTGCTGCCTGTTGGGATGTTAACTGGTTTTGTTAGCTTAATCTTGTGCTGTTAACCATAGCTATGGTGAGTGCATGAATGCAAGGGCCATGCCGTGTCCAGAAGATGGCACTTTACAGCATCTTCCTTACCCTCTGGCTCTTCCATAATGTCCTCAAGTCTTAACGGGGTTCACAAAGGTGCCTAATTTCGGGCATAGCACTCAACAGTCACTTATTTTGAACACTTCGACCAGGTCTGAGTCTCTGAATTACCTATTGACCGATGCAGAAAGAAACTTCTCTGCCCTTAAGTTGACAGCAGTCCTAATAGCTATGCCTCACTCAGTAGAAATATCCAGAAGATAGTTGAATGCCATATCTATTTAGGGAAACAACAGTAGAAGGTTCCTAGCTGGGCCTATAACCTCCTCAGGGGAAGGGCTTTTGAATAGGTTTACAGTACAAAGCATGAAGTAGGCCTCAGATTCAGTCAAAAAGTGATTAGTTCCCATACATGCTTGGTGTGTGAATATGTCCACATGCACGCAGAAGCACACACACGTATCTTTATGACACTAGTGAACAGTGGACACACTTTGCCTACTAGATCAGTATTGTAGCTCCAGGGTTCACTGAATAAGACTATGGATGACTTTCTTCAGGATTTGCATGGCATCTTCCTACACTGTGAAAAGTGGGCAGCAGGGCAGAGGTTTCCTGCTCAGGTCCAGTTTGATTGTTTTCTGTGCCCTGTAACCAGACACATTGTGTCTTCAGCAGTGGGGTCTCACCATCTAGTTATGGTGAACAGACAAGAGCAGTAGTGACAGCTTCTGTTGTTTGAGGGGCCTTGGAAGCCTGCCTACCTGCCTTCCTTCCCTGTCTAGCAACTCATATCTGGCACGGAGCCGGGTCCTCAGGAAAGCATTGCCTGCCCATGGAGGGTGCCTGGGTTAAAACTCCTTAAAGGGTGTGCGTGTGCGTTTTGAATCTGGTCAGCTTCAGGAAATACAGAACAGCTGTAGAGTGAATTGTCATCCTACTCAGCTGTTCTCCTTCAGCCATCCTCTCCAAATTCTCTACCTGCAAGCATAGTTTCAATGAATTCTTTAAAACTCTCTTTCTCTTTCTCTCTCTCTCTCTCTCTCTGTGTGTGTGTGTGTTCGTTTGTGTTCTCTCTGTGTGGGTGTTGGTATTAATGTGTTGTGTCATGTGTGGAAGTTAGAGAACAGCTTTCATAAGTCTTTCTCCTTCTGTTTTGGGCTCTGGGAATGGTACTCCGGTCACCAAGTTTGTGGAAGAAGCACTTTTTAACCCTCTGAGCCATCTTGCTGTCTCAGAACGTTTTAAAGCTAAGTATATGGTTATACATTTGTTCAGACTGACCTCCTAAATAATCTAGTGCTCCCTTTGGTGCAGCTTGCACCCAAGATTAGTGACTCCTGCTTTCCCTTTCTCTACTTCTCTTTCCCTCCTTTCCTTCTTCCTGTCTTTTCCAGGCTGCCCTGAGGTATGTTTTTATGGTTCACAGTCTCTTGGAGAAACATCTATTTTTTCTGTTTTTTTTTTTTTTTCTCAGTCTGCCACCATTTCCTCCCCCACATGGATCTTCAGATTCTCTCCCAAGGGACAGAACTCTCTCTTTCTTTTTCTTTCGAATGTCCGTTCGTTTCCTTAATGGCAGTCTTCTCTCCTGAGACCACAACCATCAAAGAAACGTGTCTCTTTTCTCTCTGAGAAGTTTCTCCTCCAATCTCTTCCAGGGGTGATTCCATTTGACCCCTGGCTTTGGCCTCTTTTGCATCCTTAGTCAGGGCAGATATTTCTTGTCTTTCAATTTCCTCTGAATCTGCCTCTCTTTCTTCAGTGCCATCTGTCATATCTGGTGTGCTCTCTTTCATGGCCAACTCTTTTCCAGTTTCTTGCAAACCTGTCTCTGGTTCACTTGTTGGAACCATTTTCCTGTAAAAATGCTGAGATTTTAGCATATACAGTTCAGTGATCTATTTCCTTCCTTCCTTCCTTCCTTCCTTCCTTCCTTCCTTCCTTCCTTCCTTCTTTCCTTCTTCTTCCTCAATTCTGCCCTCACCTCTCCTCCTCCCAGACACTGTGTAGTATTGGCTGGCCTGGAACTGGCTGTGGAGACCAGGCTGAGTTTGAAGTCACAGAGATCTCCTTGGCTCTTTCGAGTCTTGAGACTCGAGTGGTGCTCTACGTCACCCACCTATGGCCTTACTCAATAGCTCCCTTTATGTATTGTACTAGGGTCACCATCTCTTGTGATAACTAAACTACAAAGCAAAGAGTGCTGCTGCTCTTCTGGACAGCAAAGTGCTTGTCATAAATGGTCGATTTTATGCTCAGTAGAAACCAGCAAAGTATTATGCTTTCTATCTTTTTATCTTGAGAGTGTGTGTTCCTAAAGAAATTCTAATAACATTGTCATATAAAAATGTAAGGGCAGATGTTGTTCTTAGTCATAAGGCATTTTCTTCCTTGAGTCATACGTTGTCCGTTGAGCTCTTTGGTCATCAGGTCTGTTAAGACTGTGTATGTCGGGTTGGGGATTTAGCTCAGTGGTAGAGCGCTTGCCTAGAAAGCGCAAGGCCCTGGGTTCGGTCCCCAGCTCCGAAAAAAAGAAAAGGGGGAAAAAAAAAAAAAAAAGACTGTGTATGTCTAGGTAAAAGTAGCAGACACAGCTTGACCTAGCACCACTGCACATTTCTGCAGAGTTTCCTTGCTATTGTTTGCTTTGGATGAGGTAACAGTTACACAGGGATTGGTTATTGGGAGTAACTATGTAAGGACAGTTTGCTAAAATTCTTATTGACCTCATTAATAGTTCTCTACATGTATCTATATTAAGTAAATAAAATTAATTATAAAATTCTGTTATTTCAAAACAATGGTTTCTTTTTTATTTTTCAGTTCTATCTAGTTCGACATTCTTGGGTCTTGGTTAATTTTCTCTTTTGGTGCAGTGGGTAAACTCAGGGCCTAGTTCATGTTCATTATGCATTCTACTACTGAACTATACCCTCAGTCCCTCCACATGCTTCAGTCTCTGTATAGATCAGGCTATCCTAGAACTTTCTATGTAAATTTACGAGAGGCCTCTGCCTCCTGAGTGCTGGAATCAAGTGTGTGCTGGGTCTTAAATGTCTTTAAAGTTTTATTTTCTGTCTGTCCATCCATCCATCCGTCTATCTTTTGAGACAGGGTTTCTTTGTATATGCCTGGATGTCCTGGAAATCACTTTGTAGACTAGTTGGCTTCAAAGTCCCAGAATCCTCCTGTTCCTACGTCCTCAGTTCTAGCATTAAAGGCATGTGCCTCTTTGCCTGGCAAATCTGTCTTTTTTAAAATTTGAGAGTTTTTAGTGTTTCTGTAAGGATTTTATACCATTTTATGCCATCTGTCCAACTGGTAATCGGGATTAAGATTTGCGCCTTTTCATCTTTTTTCTCTTTTTTTAGTATTCAAGAAGATAATAAAGGAAATAAGCTGAAACGAGCCCCAATTGTAAGGACAAGATTTCAGAAACCAAAACCAAATACAGGAAGAAGAAGAAGAAGAAGATCCTCCAAGGAAGGGATACCAGAGGACACGCCTGTTTCTGGAGACCTAACAGCAACCCGGGAAGAAATTCCTCGACCAGACACTTCCCCGAGGGAGGAGGTACCGAGTGTACCTCTCGCCCCTCTCACTGCCACTGCTTCCACCATGGAATTGGAGTCAGGTGTGAAAGATAGTAGCAGAAATGACACAGCTTCTAATGTGAAGATGCCAGAAATGACGGATGTCACTATGGAAATAGATACAGGTTTGGAAACAATTGGAAGAGATACTTGCCCAGGGGAGATGGAGGCAGAAATGATTGACATCCCTATGGAAACAGAGGCAAGCTTGAGAGCATCTTTAAATGAGACTTCTCCTATGGAGAAGGTGCCAGAGCTGATTGATAACACTGGGGAAATTTGCACGAATTTGGGAGAAACTGCAAGAAAAGAAATATTTTTACAGGAAAATGGTTCCAAGGAGGTCAGTCCAGTTAGTGAACCAGAGACAGGTTTGCAAGAAACTGGAAAGAAGTTGGCCATGAAAGAGAGCACATCAGATATGATGGATGGCACTGAAGAAAGAGAGGCAGATTCAGAGGAAACTGAAAGACAAGAAATATCTGCCCCAGTAAAGGATGCAGAGGAGGCCAAAGCCAGGGGTGAAGTGGACTCACCCCTGGAAGAGATTGGAGGAGAAACTTCCCAGCAAGAAAGGGCAGCAGGCGCTCCTGTGGAGCAGTCGGCCAGTGAGGAGGACCTAGGTGACAGCGCAGGCGGCGAGGAGGTGGAAGTGGAGAGCACTGTAGGAGGAAAGGAGCTCAAGCTGAAGGACGCTGGAGAAGGACACGTCTCCTTGATGGTCGTGGTCTCCGGAGAGAAGACTGCCATTGAGGAAACGATTGGACATTTGGAAGAAAAAGAAAGAGAGAGTTCTGTCCCTTGGGAGAGAGGATCTGGAGAGATCGATGTTGGGGAAGAAATGGTGGCAGACTTAGAAAAAACAGAAAAAGTAGATGTTTCTCCAAGAGACAGTGAACCAGAGGAACAGACCTCAGGGCAGCCTGAGGCAGAAGTAATTCCAAGCAGGAGTGACGGCAGCACTGGGCCTCCACAGGATAGAGAAGTATGTATTTTTCTGAGTAATTTTAGTATTATTATTACCCGTACATCCAAAAAGTCTTAAAATCTCTAATAAAAATCTAAAATCTTTTCCAGTCCTAATTTTTTTGTTTTAAGTTCTTGAAACACCTGTTTAGTCACTTAAAAATTTAAAAAGATTGTCTAATTATGAGAAAATTACTAATGTTAGTGGTGGTTTGAAGTTACTCATTTAGATAAAAAATTTAGGAAATTAGCTTAAATTTGTACCAACCTTACTATAAATCTAGGCTAAAATTATTTCCTTTGATCATAAAAACTATATGTTTTTATTCTCCCTGCCACATTAATGCCTCTATTTTTTACCTTTTAGTAAAAATTTCCTCTTGTTTGTAGTCCATCCTCAGCAGCAGTTTTGAGGCTTTCTTTCTAACGTGTGTGTAGATAATCGCATCTGTGGTTTAGAATAGTCACGGTATACAGTGTGAAGGGAAGGCATTACTGAAGTCTGTTTTAATAATTGTGGGATTTATATTTAACAGTTAAAATCAAGCTTCTGTATTTTTAAATCACTGTTTTAGAAACGAGCCTTTGTTTAAAATGTGTGAAATGTTGATAGAATTTCTTTTTACAATGATATATTATGATTCTTTTTTCTAGAATATTAGCAATAAAATCTCAGTGATACCTACACTCTTGGAAGAAAAAGAAACAACTGATAAGGAGGTATCCAGTCATGGGGAGTCTTCTTCACAGAATTCTGGTCACCATGTAGCAGACCAAGGAACACAGCTTCTAGATGTTCAAGAGCAGTTTTCAGATACTAATTTAAGGTACGAGTACATAGGTCTGTGTGCCTTTAATGTAACGTTCTGTTTGCAGACCATGTTAAAGTGAGTGAGCTCCCAAGCCATAATGTGTGTGCAAGTTTTAAGATTGTTTATGGAAGATCAGGAGAGGGGATTAAGTCCATTTTGATAGCCAGAGGTGAGATTTATTACCAAATTACATGTGACACATATTCAGAAATGAACCTGGCCTGGATTGTACAATTCAGTGTTTTTCAGAATTTAGTGAATAGTTCCATTTTTTTGTCTCCTTAGAAATCAGAATTCAGCAGATATGGTGGTGCTTACTCACAGTCCCCATACTTGTTAGGTGGAGGCAAAAGAATGAAGGAGAAATGAAGGCTGACCTGGCTTAAGAGCATTTTCCAAGCCAGTCTAGGTTATACAGGAAAACCCTGTGTAAAAACAAAACAGAAGCAATTAGAAGCTGACTGCCAGTCTCTAAGGTTGTCCTAAGTTCTGTTCACTTTCATACTTCAGTACAGTCTAATCATGTTTATTAATGCTTGTTCCAAAAGCAAACCTCTTCCTCAAGAACAGAAGCCACTTCAAGTTAAACCAGCTCCTTTTCTGAGAAGTCGATTCAAAAAACCAAAGCCAAACTTGTCAAGAGCAGCTTTAAAGAGAGCAACCCTAGAAGCAGAACATTGTGTACCTGGGAAGAAACCAGAAGCATACAAAATGGAGACCGTCGTGTTGCAGCAGGACAGAGACCAAGCTGCTCCTTTCTCTTCTCCACATGTGAGTGATGATCAAGGTGGAGGTTGTGCTTGTGGAGATGTTTTTGTTGTTACTATGGTTATTAAACCATTACACGTTCGTGTAATTTTACTGTGTGGTGGTATTCTCTGTTTACTGTCATTCCATACAGTTTATATTAAATATCTGGTGTCTGTAGTCAGGAATGGGCACATGTGCTTAGGAAAGCATCGACAATACTTTAGACTCTACTTGACGTTCTGGTTATGTCCCCATAGCCAAGTGATGTACCAAGTTCTGATGCAGGAAAAGTGGGAATGATAGTGCTTTATTTCATTCTGTTACTAGGGTAACATGAAGAGTGAAATGCTCGACATGTGTTTACAACATGTTAAGGTTGTCAGAATTTAAACAGAATTAAAATTAAAATGCTAATATTAAAATCAGTGGTTTTTTGTTTTCATCTTGTCCTTGTAGTCCTAGGAACCCATTTCTTTGTTTGTGTATTAGAGTTCTGACTGCATGTTTGTTTGAACACCAGAAGAGGGATTGGATTTTATTACTCTAGATTGTTGTGAGCCTCCATGTGCTTGCTGGGAGTTGTGTGCATGACTTCTAGAAGAGTACCTACTGCTCTCAACTGTCGAGCCCATCTCTCCAGCCCCAAGTTGAATTTGTTTTAAAGTACTTTTTATAATTAAAATTCCTATTTTGCATTTTAGAATAGGTTTCTATGTTTGTGCTTCCTCCAACTTTATAAGTGAAGCTGCCTTTCCTATTTTATTGTATGTGTGTGGGTATTTAGCCATGTAGGTGCCCACAGCAGCTAGACAGGGGCTGTGGGGTTGGATTTCCACAGATGCTTGTGAGCTAGAAAGAGATCCTGTGTCTTCTGCAAGAGCAGCCAGTGCACTTAACGGCTGAGCTATCTCATCTGTCTGATAGAAAAACTACTTTTTATGTGATACTTTTTGTTATGAAATCTTTAATTTGGAGAATAATGTCTGTATTCCAAAACATGAGAACCCTATATTGTTTGTTTCTCTTCCCTAATTAATGTGGCAATTGTAAATATATACATGTAGATGTGTAAGAACTATACACCACAGTGCTGGCTTCCCTTAGCATTTTGTATTTTCATTTCACATAACATTTTAAACCTCTTTTGGGCTTAGTACAAAGAAACCTTTTTAAAGTGGTCATACGCTGGAATATATAAGGCTAAGCTTGGGTGTGGTGCAGTGTGCACTTCATAGTCGTGGCTATGTAAGAGGCTAAAGCAAGAAAACTGCAGTTCAGGGGGAGTTTAGGAAATAGGCAGCAGAGTGGGACCCTACGTCGTCAACGTGGTGGCCCTTACGGAGGTAGAGGGAGGTGAATCCCTTGAGTTCCAGGCCAGCCAGAGCTATACAATCTATCTCAAATAAAAGGAAGTAAGAAAGAAAAAGAAATTCAGATTTAGTTCAGTGGGTAAAGTATTTCTCTTGCATGCATGAGGACCTGATTTCAGTACTCAACAATGACCTCCCAAAAAAAGAGAGTAAAATTTAATTTTCTAGTGATATACTATCTTATTTCCAGTGTTTTGTTCATCCTTCATATTTGGAGGATGGTCCTTAGTTCTGCACGGTGAGTTTCCAGCAGTAGACATGCTGCAGGTAGACACTACCCCTTGCTAGCCAGAAGGAATGTTTTGGTTTATTCTTACATTAATGCTCTGTGATCTTTTTCTTTTTAAATTTCTAGAATGTACCTTCCCTAATGGCGTCAAGAGAAAATGATAAATCAGGTCATGAGGAGGAGGAGGAGGCTGTGGTACTACCATGTACACAGATTGAAAAAGATCCTTCACCGCCAAATTCATGTGAACCTAAGGAGGATTCTCAGTTAACCCAAAACCAGGAAGACAGCTTAGTTTCTCCTATTGGGTAAACAGTGATATTTCCTTACAAATCTAAAATAAGAGAGGCTTTTCTTTGAAATCTCTCTCTCTCTCTCTTTTAAAAGGATTTATGTATTATATAAGTACACTGTAGCTGTCCTCAGACACACCAGAAGAGGGCATCAGATCTCACTATAGATGGTTGTGATCCACCATGTGGTTGCTGGGAATTGAACTCAGGACGTCTAGAAAAGTAGTCAGTGTTCTTAACCGCTGAGCCATCTCTCCAGCCCTGAAATATCTCTTTATTTAAAAAAAAAAAAAGCGAATAGAGAATAATTGGTCTAATTGATAGGGCAGGCCACCTAATATTCAAAGTTAGATGGGCTTGAACATCTTTTAATGCTATATTTATTTATTGTTAACTGGTTAAGATTTATGAAAAGTAGCACACTAAAAATACATATGTATATGTACTATGAATTCTTTGACTTTTAAAAGGTTGGCAAAATATATATATATAATCACATTTGCCATTTTTAACCATTTTCAGTTGCGCAGACACAGTGGCATAAACCATAAACCATTGTCTTACTGTTTCACAGGCCACACCACCAACTGTCCATCTGTCCCCAACACTTTTCTTTTTCATACCCCTTTAATGAAACTTTGAATTCACTAAACATCAACTTCCACTCCCCTCTTCCTCTGCTGTCTTCTGTCCTTGGCCTCTGCCATTCTGTCTTCTGGCTTTTACACATTTGGTTATTTTAGGCACAACCTGTTTATTAACATTTGAGAATTGAAATGAGCTTTGTCTGCCTGACTCCCTCACCCTTACTTTCCCCTCTTTACTGTGCTAGGTTTAAACCTAGGGCTGTATGTACACCAGCCATGGCCTCTCCTTCCATTTGGCCATACTCCAAAATCTGAATGTGTTTTCTTTTTCTTATGGCTTTCCCAACTTTGACAACATATTTTTGTAGTGAAAAGGTATTTTCTTTGGATAATTTGATAAACTATTTTTATTAGAGGAGGGAGTTTATTAGAGGAAATTTAAGGTACGTATTCTTACCGTTGTCAACTTTTTATAGTCAAACTCCCTCTGTTCCTCCTTGCCCTTTTTTTCTAGGACTCCGACAGTGAATATGGTCCCACAAGAAACAAAGCCAAATGTCGTCCAAACGACTCTACCAGTGAGGGGTCGACTTCAGAGACCAAGGCCAAATGTGCAAAAGGCCAGACAGAGACAAACAGTAGAAAAGGGCAAAGCGGAAGGCATAACTAAGAATGAAGGACCAGAACTGCAAAAAGATGAAGCTAAAACATGCCTGACTGTGGTGAGAGAATTGGTCTGTGACTAACTGATCCTTAGTGCATGCTAGACAGCAAATAAGCAGCTCACCTTGGCTTGGCCTGTCATGTTCCACTCAGTTAATACGTGATGAGTCCAGCTTCTGTTTCATATTTAGTGTTTAGTATACTCTGAAGAGTTTCTCTTAGTCCTGTAGTAACTAACTTCTCCATCAGGAAACAGCAGTTACATCATTTTTACTGCATAAATAAGAGTACTGTTCTGACTGACAGTTTAACCCTTTTAGGAATCTGTTATCCTTTTAGATAGTGTCTTGTTATTTAGCTGAGACTAGCCTTTATCCTCCGGCCTCACGCTCCTGAGTGCTTCAAGCACAGAAATTCACTATCATCTCATCTGCTTAACCATACTTTCTTGCTTTTTCTTTGGCATTCAGTGTATGGCTGAGGCTACCTTTGATTCTCTGCTCCGCCTGCTTTTGCCTCCTAAATGCTGTGGTTGTAGGGCTATGCCACTATGTCCAGCTTTACCTAGGCTTTTAGTTTCATTTTCAACATTTACCTATGCATTGTGTGGTCAGAGGACAGTTATTGGGAGTCCATTCTTTCCTTTTGTCATGTGAATTCTCAGAATTGGAGTCAGGTTGTCATACCTGGTACTTTTATTCTCTGAGTCATTTTGCTGGCCCTTAATTTCTTAGTAAGTTGTTTTGGAATTAAAAAAAAAAAGTAAGACCCCAAAATGTTATTTTAAAACTAGTCATTGATTGTGTTCTTTTCTCTGGGTAGTAAGGTAAAACCTGGGGATGGTTGACACCCAGAGGGAGACTTTACCTTCTCAAAAGAGGGGGTGTGGAGGAAGACTTGTATGAGGGTACTGGGAGGAGAGGAAGGGCTGATATTGGGTTGTAAAGTGAACACATAAATTAAAAAAAAGACGAAACCTAGATTAAAAGTGGTTTGTGATCCCCATTTGAAAAAAAAAATACTCCTTAAAAAAGAAAAGCTATTAAACTTGGTGTTGAGGATGGAAGCCAGAGCTTTGTGCACACTGGGTGTGAAGCTGTGCACACCTCCAGTACTAGTCAGTCCCACTTAGTTACTTTGTAGCAGGTCACTCCTAGTGAGGCGGCTGTGTGTGGATGGGATGAACGGGCATAGTTACTCGGTTAGGCGCATGTGTGCATGTCGGTGCGGGTCAAGGGGGAATACGTGGCATTTTCTTTTATGTGTTTGAGACAGGGTCTTTCACTGAGCCTGGATGCTATTGCTTTAGCTAAGCGGGCTCCTCGTGACCTCTAGGGATCCACTGTCCACCTTTCTTTAGTGCTAGGTTACAAATGTGCCCCCCTTCGTTTGCCTCGTTAGTGCTGGGGATCCCAACCCAGGTCCTCACATTTGTGGATCAGGCACTCTTACCTACTGAATCCTCATCCCAGCCCCTTCTTGGCGCTTTTATAGTCTTATGTCCACACGGGACTGTAATAAACCATTGTACTTCTTGCTCTGAACTAGGGGACCTTGTTTTGGCTGTAGACCATGAATACTGGATGTCAGTTCAGGTCATAATTTGCAAAACCTCAGGGGCTTAGGCCTATGGGACAATGACTTAGGCCTATGGGACAGTGACAGTGCATGCAGATCTTTCAGGTTCACTTCCTAGCATCCCAAAGAGAGAGGAGATACAGAAATGGAATACTCATTCTTTGATTAAAATGTTTTAAGACATTTATGGTTAAAAATTAAATCATATGCCAGAGGGTGGTGGCTAACACCTTTAATTTTAGCTCTCTAGGGGCAGAGGCAGGTGACTACAGAGTGAGTTCCAGGATAGCTAGAGCTACAGAGAAACCTTGACTCAAAAAAAACAAAACAAAACAAAATAAAATAAAAAAAAAATCTCACTAACTCAGCTTCATCTTTCAGGCAAACTCTTCTGGAATTGAAGGTGAAGTTGCAGGTGAAGTGTCCTCCAGAGTTTCAGAGTACAAAGTGAATGAAAGCCAAGGTCACGTGGTTCCTGTAGAGAACTTAAGTATTAACAAAACCAGTGTTTTACGTGAACAGATCCGGTGAGTTTAGTTTTCACGAGAAGAGCACGAACCTTGTCAAACACAATTTTCTGATTGTTACATACTTGGTTTTATTCAAAGACATTCTGGTTTGCTTTGTGTTTTCTGGTGCTCTTGATTGATCCCGGGCCCCTTTTCATGCCAGGCCAGTGTTCTACTATTTTTATGTTTTCTGAGACAGAATTTTGCTAAGTTGCCTGGCTAGCTTTAAACTTTAAACTTGCTTATAGGCCAGGCAAGGCATGAGTTTGTGATTCTGCTCTTTCAGCCTTAGTCACTGGGATGAAGCTTGTGCCAGCAGTCCTGGTTTAAAAGTACCTCTTTCTGGTGCCTTGCGCCTTTAATTTTAGCACTTGGGAGGCAGAGGAAGGAGCTCTCTGAGTTCAAGTTCAACTGTGCAGAGAAACTCAACAAACGACACAGACCCAACCTGTTCCTCATCTTTAGGCTCATAATTTTATAGCCTTCTTTGAACTTAGTAATAATTTATTCTTAACTATGTTTTAACTTTATTTCATTATTCTGTGGTTAGGGGTATGTGATCAGATGACAGCTTTCAGGAGTTGGTTCTCTCCCTTCACCTTATAAGAATTGAACTTAGCTTGTCAGCCTTAGTGGCAAGTCAGTGCCTTTTACCCACTGGGCCACTGGGCCAGCTCCTACACTTAAATATGTTTTCAGAGTAACACTCGATGACATTTTTTCTTGTAGGTGGACCCTAATGGCTCTACTATTGAGCTGCATCCTCTGCCCCATGTTTAAAAAAGAAAGCCCCAGAAAAGCTTTTCATTTACTTGTTTTTAAAGATAGGTTTCCTGATGCTGAAATGTATTAGCCTGCATCATAATCATGTTAGAGCTTACTAATTTCCTTATGTTTCCAGACAGAATGGTTAGTAGTATTAGTATCTTTTCTGTGTATTTTAGGGATTAATTTCTAATGGATGAAAACACACACACACACACACACACACACACACACACACATTTATATTTGTTTGGCATGTGTGTTAGAGATTGATCCTAATGTCTTACAGTGCTAGTGAGTTACCTGCCACTGAGCTACAATCTTATGCCTGTATTTTATTTTTGAGTATTCTAATTTAGGTCCTAGCCAGTTACTGAGATATTTCCAGACATCCTTAGGTATTCCAGCTACTATGGAAGCTTTGGCTTTCTTTGAATGTTTAAGCCATAGGTTTTGTTTTGTTTTGTTTTTTCCGAAATGGTTTAAGAACCTTCAGAGACTGCAAGACCTTCCCGTGAGCTTTTAGGAACGTGGTTTGATAGGCAGGCTGTCGAGCAAGACTGTTGTGTCTTTGCTTGTTCATTTATTTGTTGGAGCTGATTTGAGACTTTTGCTTAGAGTGCTGTTATGAAACCTGTGTTCAGATTCTGTGGAAACTATGTTGTGTCTGATTTTTTCTTTGTGAGTTAAAGTTATATGAAGCAGTGCTAGAACTAGTAAATGAAAGTAGAGAAAAATTCATGCTATAATCTGTAAAGAAATGCTATAATTCGTTTCCTAGGCTGTACAGAAAATGTAAGGTGTAAAAACTTTTATGTTTTCTTTCAGACATAAAATGATGCAGTGTTTCATTTTGTGTGCTTTGCTTTATTTCCAACTTATTTATAGTCCTTTGAGCTGAACATCAGTTTGAATCCAGGATTGTTTCTTGTTGTTACATTGATGGAGAGTTTTGGTCTTCACCATAATTTGTGCTTCATTCTAGGCATGAAAATAAACCATATGTTCCTAGTCCAGCACTGCTGAGAAGAAGGCGGTTCCAAAAGGCTAAACCAAATTTAGGAGGAGCACGGCATAAAGATGAGCAGCCAGGTGTAGAGAAAGGCCCAACCAGTGAGAACACAGCACTAACAACAGAAGATCACCTGCTACAGAAGGGAGACTGTGATACCCAGCTTTCTGTACAAGCTAGGGTGAGTCTGCTGTGTCAGGTCATGAAGGAGAGAGCAGTGGTGGGAAACTCACTTCTGTGCTGCACGCAATTCCCTGGAAAGCGAGTGACGTCACAGCTTATACAGATTGACTGCCTGTGGCTTTTCATGTTTAGGGGATGAGGCCAGATTGCTAAACCGTTTTGATATAGCTCGTGTCCATGGTAATATTATCTGGGTTTTTTTTTTTTCTTCTTCAAGGAAAAGACAGAAATGCCTCTGGAGGTTTCCATGAAGAAAGATTGTGTACATTCTGAAGAGTCGGGCTCTGACAGAAATGACGCTCAGCTAAAAGCTGGACCATCAGGAGGTGCCAGGGAAGAGATTGCCCAGGAGCCTACATTTTCTTCCGGCCTCGAAGAGCAGAGTCTCAGTAAACAAATTAGGTAATTTTTTATTTTAGAGACTCAGAATAGGAAATCAAAGCACTTATTTCTTAAAGAAGTTCTACCTTAATGCACTGGGTTTTATTTACAACTCTATTGTTTATAACAATGTACATATTTTTTTTCTGACCAAAAGATAGTATGCCTTACCTTGGTAATTAGAATGTTAATGCTAGTTTGGTTATAAACAGTGACAAAAGGTACTTTCATAATTTTTAAGAAAGTGGGAAGGAACCTAAGTTCTTGAAAAACATTTTTTTTCCTAATCTACGTACCCGGCAAGATAAACCAATACCACTGCTTGATCCCATTGTCATTACTGATTTGGTTCATGTGTATCTTTTTTTTTTTTTTTTTAAACTTACTCGGGAATTTTTCTAGATATATAAGTAAGAATCCACTCTGAATGAGATGCTAAGTAGTAGTCAGTTCCTTTCTATTTTGATGGCATATATTTTTTTAAAAAATGGGTGGGGCTAGGCATTTAGTTCGTGAACACATTTGTGTATTACTTTTGAGGCCTTAGGTTCAATTCTAACTTCATAAAATGAAATGGTATATCGTCATCATCTTTGTCATTGCTGGGAGTTGAACTTAGGACTTTCCGTGCTGGGTGAGCGTCCTTCCACTGAGCTAGATCCTCAGCTCAGGGTCTTTATTTAGTGGCTGGAACTGAGATTTTACTTTTAACAGTCTGGCTTTATTGAGATTATCCTGGTGCTTACATGATGATAACTGTTATTTTGGCTAACATCCAGCCGTCCACAACTATTGAAAGAATCAAGCTATTCCAAAACTGTTCCTCCTCGAAGAACAACTCTCTCTTCTGCCTCTGAGTGTGAGATAGATCATAGTGGGAAAAGAGCGCATCGGAAGATGAAACCAAGTGTGACCAAAGGGCGCGGATCAAAACGAATTCGAGGTAAGACTGCTAAGAAGGAACCTAGAGCTTCCAAGTCCGTGTTGGTGACTCTTCGGGCTTCTCAGAAAGAGGATGAAGATGATGCTGAGGATTTTGAGTCTGACTATGAGGAAGAAACCTGTCATCTTGCCCCAGAAGAATTAAACAAAGCACCAGTGTTTGTACCTGTTGGTCTCAGATCCCCTGAACCAGTTTCTGCTCAGATCGAGGAAACAATGGAAGAGGTAGTTTGTGTTTTGTTTTGTTTTTTCAATTTTTGACACTTTCACCCCCTTTAATGGATGATTGTTTCTTCTCTTAGTGATTGTGAGAGTCTGAAACATCCACTGTCAAAAGCAATTTATTCGGGATTTAGTGAATACCTTAGGAACACAGCAAAAGTGCTGTGTGACCATCATTCCGTTGTCATAGTCCTCACTCCACAGGGACTCAGTTACCTATGATAGAATTGTATCTAAGCTTGTATCTAAGCTACTAAATCTAGCTTTGGACTAATTTGAAAAAAGTCTAGCCGGTGTTTTCTCCTAGCTCTAATAGGTTTCCATGTCCTGACTGGTAAAGAGGAGAGAATCAGTGTCTTTCCTCTTTTCTTCTCTTTCTCGTTTGTTGGTTTGAGGCAGGCTCTCATGTATCACACTGCACATTGGGCTTCAGACGTGTTGTGTGGTCCAGGATGATCTTGAACTTCTGATCCTCCTGTGTCCACCTTTCCAGGGCTGGGATTACAGTCATGTGCTACTACAGCCGGTTTAAGAAATGTTGAAGATAGAGCCTACAGCTTCATGCATGTGAGGCAAGGACTTTACCACAGCCGTGTCCGTCCTCAGCCTCCCACCCTCTCTTCCTCTTTCTTACTCATTTTCATCACTACCCTCCATCCAAGAGAACTCATCTTTTAAAACTGGAGCTCTTTTTTCTGATACAGCCTAGATTGACCTTGACTTTTTAATCCTCCTACATCTGCCTCACAAATTCTAGAATTACAGGTGTGTAGTGCTGGAGGTGGAACCTGGGGTTTTCACATGGTTGGCACAATCGCTACCAATTGAGTCAGATCTCCAGTCCCTGCTTCTCTGCTCCTAATTCTTCTGGAGATAGAAATGGACTTGCTAGAATACTTGGTAATTCTGTATTTAGGGATTTTTGTTGTTGTTTGTTTGTTTTAAGCAAAACACCCTGGTTACATCATTTTCCTTTGTCTAAAGTTTTAATTTCTATCTTTACCACCATCCATTTCTCCTCTCTTCATCTGTCCTCACTTCTGTCTTCTCTCTCTTTTCCACTCCCTGGCCTCTCATGATAAATAGTCATTCTACAGCTACAGTATGCCCCATTCTTGGCTTGGTTTGGTTTGGTTTGGTTTGGTGATGGCACAAGCCTTAGTCCCAGCACTCAGGAGGCAGAGGCAGGTGGGTCTCTATGAGTTTGAGACCAGCCTAATCTACAGAGCAAGTTCTAGGATAGCCAGGGCTGCACAGAGAAACCCTATTTCAAAAGTTTTAGGAAAAAAAATCCTTAGCCATTCTAATGAAGTGTGTGTGAAGTGAGGAACATGCCTTACTGTGGTCTTACTATGATCTCATGTTATCACTCCGTAGCTTTAAGGTTTCCTGGTCTCACTCAAGTCTTAGTCATTTAGCTGGTGATTGAGCAGAGTTTCAGGATCAGTTTTGTTTAGGGATTTAGAACACTTTCTGAGCCATTTGAAACAGGATCAGTAGTTTACTAGACTGTAGTGATAATGTAGGAGACAGTTCAAGATATGTTATGGCACAGCTGCCAAGAGGAGGTGCTGTTCTAGAATTTGTAATATTACATTTGTGAGTCCAAAGGAACATCAGCCTTTAATTTATTCAGGATTAATAATAGCATGTCAAATGTCTACAGGTAAATGAGTTAGTAGAATTCTTGATATTAACTAAGTAATACTGAAAGTTCAAAGTATCCTGAATGTAGGTTTTAGTGTACACTAGGGAAAGTTAGTTTTGTAGAAGGGCAGATGAGTAATACCACATGGAACTCCTCTATATATACTCTCCAAAAGCACTTTGGGTGAAGGCAAGTTGATCGTTAAATTCACTTCTAGTAATCAGGCTTCAGGATGTGTCTCTATAGAACATCTTCTTCAGTGGCACTATTTTGTCCCCTCTTCTGGCAATCAAAGTTTGTGCTCTTAAACATGAACTTTGGGCTATACTCAGCCTATCATAGCAATTTTAACTCAGCAGTTAAACAGAATCTATTTAGATTGTATTTCCTTTGGTCTAGAGAGATGGCTCAGCAATTAAGAGTTCTTGCTACCCAATCATGAGGACCATAATTTAGATTCCAGCACCCATATCCAGCAAACCCCTATAACTTCAGCTCAAATGGATCCAGCAACCTCTCCTGGCCCCCAGAGGCACACAGATGTGGTCATCTTCCCTGACCCATACACATATTTAAAACCTTAAAAAAAAAGTATTCCTTTTAACCAGCTGTAAAAGAGTGTGTGAATCCATTACTGGGTGATGAGAGAGGGTTGTTGCACTAGGAGTGATACAGTGATTAGTGTTTTTACGCACATCAAGTCATCTACTATAATATTTATGGTAGTGTACAGTTAGTTTTGTGTATAGTTAACGTGTGTTTTTATTAAATTGTGGGTCTGTCGAGGGCAGAGACCAAGTATTTGTCCCTTTGTATTCCTATGCTTATATGACTGTGTTTTTGAAAACATTATATAAATGTTAGGGAATTGGAAGAATTGGGACAAAGTGAGAGGAATGTGAAGTGAAATGCCAGCTACTCAAAGGCTATCTATAGAGAATTTGATAACGGGTTGTAAAGCCCCAGGTCCCTCAGAAATGTAATGTTTTACTTTGCTAAGTTGCTGGTCACTAAGGATTAATGTAATTCAGTTTTTAAGTTGTATAGCTGTGGCATATTTCTGCATTTTAATGTTTAATTTTGCTTACGATGTAGAAAATGAGGTGTTTTCATGTTTGTACTTGTCAGATTGAAATAACAATCCTTCTTACGACAGCTTGAGATCACCATGGACGGTGCAGACCTAGGATGTTTGACTGTGGTTGACCATCAGCTTTCACATGTGGACATAGCAGCTCGGGACGAGCAACCAGAGAAGGCTGTGTACCCGTCCTCATTTGTAAGTCTATGTTTATATGATGCCTTCCCTCGATTACCTCCTGAGAGTGCAGGCGTATTTTCATAATGTTTATTTTTTCCTCTCATATGGGGAACTGTTTTTATGAAGAGGTGAAACTTGTTAATTATCAAGGGTTTTACTTTTGATTGTAAAGCTTATTTTTGTATTTGTTTGGTGAAGCTCAATATCATCATAGACTTTCACCTCAAAATTCTGAGGCCTAAGTCTTTATTAAGTAAATTACAAGAACTATACAAAACTAACTACATTATCATAAATACCACAGTAGAGATGGGTTTAAAACACCAACAAAGGTTATATTTGTTTTTATTTCGTGTGTGTGAGAGTTTGGCCTGCATATGTGTATATGCACTGCTTCTAGTAGGTTTTTCTAGTGGATGTGAGGGAGCGACTATCCCTTCCCTTCCTGATTTTATGGAAGTTGGTGATGCTTCCTCATTTCTTGGCATTCCAACCTTGGCTTCCATTGATTTATGACAGTTTTCTTATCATTTTATGTTTTATTGGCACACTGAATTAGAGCCATTGTTGTATTGAATTAGGACCAGTCCTATGGTTTTGTTTTATACTGAGTACATTTATAAAGACCTTTTCCAGGGAAGATAAATTTATAGTATCAGAAAATTGAAATTCAATTTATAATACTTTCTAGTTTGAGTATGATTTCTTTCTTTGTTAGATGATTGCCTTGGCTAGAGCCTCTGTTGTGAATCAGTTCCTTGACATGGTACTTTTTCCCCCCCAAGACAGAGTTTATTTTGTGTAACTCTGGCTGTTGTGGAACTCATTCTGTAGACCAGGCTAGCCTCAAACTCAGAGATCTGCCTGCTTCTCCTTCTGAGTGCTGGAATTAAAAATGTGCACCACCACTGCCCGGCTTACAAGTGGGCATTCTTGATTTGGTCATAGTCTTAGTGGGAAAGCAGTTGATCTTGTGTCAGTAAGTATAGTGGTAGTTGTGGGTTTTCTAAGATGTCTCTCTCAGGCTGAGGAAGCCCTTCTGTGCTGATTTGTCATGTGTCTCAGGAAAGGGTTTTAGACTTTGTTGTGTAGTTTTGAGCAGTTCTGTTTCACAAATGCTGTTGTAGTTACCGGTTTCATATGGATCAGTTGAAGAGCTGCTTCTCATTTGTTTTTGCTCTTATAACCAATTCTGGTCACGTTTGACAGAGTGCTGGACAGCAGCAGGTCTGTGGAGCTCCCTGCACTCCTTTCTGCACAGCTGTCTCCTGCCCATCAGCATTTACTAGCAGTTGTTATATTTTACCCACGCACTGTAGAAAGTCCCTGTCCTCTAGGACTGGAAGCAGATTTGACTAGAGATGAAGGATTGTAACTAAGAATAGGAGACTGTAAATCAGGAGTGAGATACAAAAGAATTTGGTCTGTAAGTTATTATTTCTGTTCTTATGTGTGAGCCTTTACGGAGAAACATAAATTAAGAAAAGATTTACTATCATAACTAAAAACACAGAAACACTTGTAAAACATGATGCTTAAAAACAATAAAACCAGAATATTTGTTTGATGGAAACACTGAACCTCTTTTTCCTTCTTTTAGGAAATGGTCATAGGTGAACAGCCCCAAGAAGAACCAGGTAACTGTTAACAAAGAATTGATTAAGACTATTTGGTTAACTGTATTGTAATGATGAGCAATGATGATAGGTAAATGGGACAGTCTGCTAAAGTGTAGAACAAAGACATTAATCTGTTCTGTTGATAGGAACCTGAGCTTCTCAGAGCCTAACTTTAGAAGGGGAGTGTAGAATCAGTGTCAAGTAAGGAAGTAGTGAGATGCCCCTGGAGCTGCACAGTTATTGTGTGGGGAGTGTTTTCAGTGAGCAAGTCACCTCGATGAGCTATAAAATGTAGCCTATGACATAAACAGATTGTGACTCGAGCCCTCGGATAGTGGTATGAAGGCTGTCACACCTGTTTACCAGAAGACACATATCTGAGCATAAAGTCTTCCTAAGGGAGGAGATGTTTAGATTCATTTTCATGTTTTAATGTTGGTGTGTTTCCTCAAGGTCCCAATGATGGAAGCACTGAAGCCGCCATAACTTTACTTACAATGGGAGATATAGTACTGCAGTCAGAGATCATTCCTGGACAGGGTGATGGTAAGACTGGAAATAAATCCTACCCAGAGAAAGACCTTTAAAAATGTGTTAGCACGGCACGCCTACACGCTGAGTAGCCTCCATCTTATAGTAAGAGTTTTCACCTTAGAAATTGTCACTGGTGTTTTTCACAGAAAGAGATTGGATTATCATTCATTATTTTACTTAGTCTCTTCCAGTAGAGTGACAACAATTTTGAAAGGATTCCGTTGGCTTAGTAAGAATAGTTTGGGGCTGGAAAGATGCTTCAACTGTTAAAATATAGCTAAGCTCATAACTAAAAAATACAAGAAAAGGGTTGGGGATTTAGCTCAGTGGTAGAGCGCTTGCCTAGGGAAGGCATAGGCCCTGGTTTGGTCCCCAGCTCCAAAAAAAAGAAAAAAAAAAAAAAAAAAAAAACAAAAAACCCAAGAATAATTTGGCTGGACTAGATGGCCTTTAGTCTCCAGCCATTGGGAAGCAGAAGTAGGCAGATCCCTGTGAGTTTGCATCCAGCCTGGTCTACATAGTGAATTCCAGGCCAGCCAAGCTTGTCAGATGGTAAAAGAGCTGGGGAGTGCGGGGTAAATTGTGTTCATAGAATAGTTACCTGGCAAATCCTCAACCTGTGTACCATCATAAATATTGGATATTGTGGGTCATTGACCACTGGTTACTTTATAGATATTTCTTCAGCAAAAGGACTCTCCTGCTTGAGGTGATGATCATAACTGATAGAGATCTGTAAAGGGCCAACTAGTTACTGAGATGATTCATTCCACAGTAGTGGAAGAAGCCAAAGGAAGTGCCAGCTTAAATCTTAAACACAGTAATCCAGCATAAAACTATATAGTTGTTTTAATTTGTGTTTTTGTGGTATATTGAACCCAGGGCCTTGCTTGCTAGGCAAGTGCTCTATAACTGAGCTAAATCTCTGATCCCAAAAGCTGACACATTTGTTCCTTATCTTTAACCATAGCTAGTTAGATTATAGGCAGTTGTTTTGACTGGTAATGGTTGATCTGCCATTCACTCACTTTCACTGTATGACTTGTAAGTTCATCACTGAGCGTCTTTCAGAGGAGTGTCTGATTTGTGTTCCAGGCAGGGCTTCTGTCTTAGGTAGAATATTTTAGTGGCACTGGTACAAATTTCTAGTATTTAGAGTACAGTTTTCAAAAGCTAGTAAATGAAGATACCCTGTTTGAAACCATTTAGTTACATTGTTACTGAAAATAACAAAAAGACTTGCTTTAACTTAGAGTACCCCAAAAATTTAGAGATAATAATTAAGCTTTTTACAAATCAAATTCTTGAATGAAATGTGAAGTAATGAAATTAAATTTGGATCTAATAGAACAAATTTTAACAGTGAAATTAAATTAGACAGTTATTGAATGTTGAGGAATTTTATTCAAGTAGCTATTAATATTGGATCAATTTTAATTTCCTATTTCTTTCTACAGTAGGAGTATGTGTATTTCCTGATGTTCATTCAAAGGATAAGAATCATGTTCCTTTTAGCCCAGATAATGTAAATCAAAAAACTGTTCATGACTATCAGGAGGTGTGCTCACCTGTCATTAGTATGTCGCATGCATCATTTGAAGACAACAAGATTGTACTGAAGGAACAAAGCAACAGAGAAGCTGCCGTGCTAGAAGAAGCAATGGAGGAGCCTCTGTCAACCAGGTTGTCCTGACATTCACTCAGCAAGTAGTGAGGCCCAGCAGTGTCGCTGCAGCGTCTAGCAGTGCATGCATACAGACATACAGACATACAGACATACAGACATACAGACAGTGCTGACTTCCCACAGGTTAAACTGAGGATTATCCGACACTGATGCCGGTTTATCAGTTTACATGGAAAACCACAGCAGCGTGTTTTCTGTGTCTTTGAAGCTTAAGTGACATAGGCTTATATAAATGTTTTACAGACATGTTGGTCTCCATTTTCTTCTGATGGCTCTTAGCAAACTTAACCACTTTTTAATTTTAATATTCAGAAATGGCCTTTTGCCAGGTGTGGTGCTACATACCTTCTGGAGGCTGAAGCAAGAGGTGATTTGAGTTTTAGGGGAGCCTCATGTCATATTGATACTTTGTCAAAGCAGACAGAGAAGCAAGCAATGACTTACATGTGTGGTATCTGGATGGCGTTGTGTTAACTGTATCAGTACTAGACATGCTCATCTTTTTCCTTCTAGGGACACAGCTTGTACAGTGAGTACCCCCTTGAGAATGGAGAGTATGGTTGTTACACCAGGAGCAGATTCTGAGAGAATTTTAGAGACCAGTGAGCCTGATGGTCATCAGGAAGTTGCCAGTCTTTGCATGACTAAAGGGACGGAAGTGGGAATTCAGAGAGGTGAGTTTCATTCTTCTCTTACAAGATTTCATTGACATTGCAAGGTGGCTCGATGGGTAAAGGCACTTGTCACACAAGTCTATGCACCTGAGTTTGATCTCTAACCCTAAATAAAGGTAGAAGAGAGGACTGACCCCACCAAGTTGCTCTCTGACCCTCACATGCTCACGGTGGCAATGCAACTCTTGTAATGATAAATCGTTATAAATTTATTTTGTATGTGCTGATATTTTGTTCACATGTATGTTCTGAGGGGTGGCGAGAACACTGATTCACACAGCACTATGGAGGTAGAGGTTGTCTAAACAAACAGTATTGTGTTTGTTTATTGAGACATGATTCACATATGGTACAATTTACCTATTTAAAGTTTGCAGTTCAGTGGTGTTCTGTTCATCAAATTGTATAATTATCACAGTCAGCAGCTTCTCTCCAGCCCTCAGCAACCACTAATTTCAATTTGTCTTTGTACATTTGCTTACTCGTGCCACGTAAGTGGAAACATACAGTGTATAGTTCAGTCTGGTGTTTTTCACTTCCCATCATGTTTTCAGGATTCATTTATGTGGTAGCATGTATAAAGTATTTTTTAAAAAGTTAGTCATGTGTATGTGTAGAGTGGGATTGCACATGTGCCTTGTGGGGTTGCCTCTCTCCTCACACCATATAGGCTGCCACATTTTCTTGGACGGAGCCTTTACTCACTGGGCCTGGCTTTTTTTTTTTTTTTTTTTTTTTATTGCCAAATAATACTTCTCTGAATAATTATACCACATCTTGTTTATTATGTGTCGATAAGCATGTGGGATGTATCTGCCTTTTCTGTCATGAATAATGCTGCTATGAACTTTCATGTGGACATATGTTCTTATTTCTCTTGGGTTTGTACATACAAAGTAGAATCTTAGGGTCATGCAGTATTTCTATTTTGCCCTCCCCTCCCCCATGCTGGGGTTGAATTCTGGCTTTCACACATGTTGAGCACACACTCTGTCACTGAGCTTCATCTTTGGAGTAATTATTAAATTGTTTTCAAGACGATACCCAGTTATTTACCTGGCAGTTTTTATGTTATGTGGCAGTTATATTAAAAAAAAAAGTTGCATGTATGTATGTATATACGTATATATGTATATATATTATTTATTTATTTTATGTATATGAGCACACTGTAGCTGTCTTCAGACACACCAGAAGAGGGCATCGGATCCCATTACAGATGGTTGTGAGCCACCACCATGTGGTTGCTGAGAATTGAACTCAGGACCACTGAGCCATCTCTCCAGCCCATGACTATATTTTTAATTAGTAATCTATGAGAGTTTGTCTGATGTCTGTCTCACATACATAAGATAGGATTTCACTAAGCATTCAAAACTGACTAGGAACTTCACTGTGTAGTTTAGGCTGGCTTTGAACTTGGAATCTTCCTATTTCAGTTTCCTAGAAGCAAAGAATTTTACTTTCTGTCCCCACCTAGAAACCTAACTTTTTTTTAGTGGTGCTGGAATTTGAACTCAGGGGCTCAAACCTGGTAAACAGACACTAAAAGTATATCACATTCACAGCCCTCCAAGACAGTATTATCATTGGACAGTATTATCATGAGGACTGAACCCAGGGCCTTGCGCTTGCTAGGCAAGCGCTCTACCACTGAGCTAAATCCCCAACCCCCAGTATTATCTTTTTATTACTGTTTTGATGTGAAGCAGGGTTTCATTGTAAATTTGACTAGTGACACATGTCTTTTTTTTTTTTTTTTTTTTAGCTTTCTGTGTGTGTATGTGAGGTCATGTGGGCCACTAAATACATATGGGGATCAGAGGGCAGGTTCTGGTTTTCTCCTCCTACCATGGACTCCAAGGATTGAATTCAGATCACAGATCACTGCACTTGCACAGTAGCTTCTTTGATTGTTTGTTTGTTCCTTATTTTATTTCATTTTATCTTACCTATTTGAGTGTTATGCCTGCATGTGTGTCTGTGCACTGTATTTCGATTGGTGCCTGTAGAAGCCAGAAGGGTGTGCCAGTTTCCCCTGGAGTTTGAATAACAAATGCAGGAGTTGAACTCAAATTTTGGTCTTCTGCCTGATCTGCAAGTGTTCTTAACTACCTGAGCTCTCTCATTTTTTAAATGGCCTTAATATATTGTGATGCATACATTAACTTGTACCTTCACGCCAAAGGACTGATCCTTAGGAAAAGCAGCAAAAGCTATAGCCTTCCTAGACTATTGAATTCATGCTCAGAACATCTGGATATTAGCACCCTTCCCCCCAAATATGGGTTCCTAGTATCTGAGATTTCCCTTCAGCCAGTAATGTCTGACGCTGTATGCAGGTAGCTAATTCACTTAACTGGCTGGAGCAGTAGTCAGAAGTACATATGTGGTCTCTGTCAATTTGCCCCACCCCTCTGCTTGGGTTCACATCATTCCTTATCTTTACAAGTATTTTCCTTCCCCTATATGTGATATCATTTAAAATTTTATTGCCCTTACCGTGTGTGTGTGTGTGTGTGTGTGTGTGTGTGTGTGTGTGTGTCTGTCTGTCTGTCTGTCTGTCTGTCTGTCTGTCTGTGTATCTGTGTATCTGTGTATCTGTGCATCTGTGTGTTTGTGTGTGGATACATGTGTGTGTCTCCTGTAACCGTACACTTAACATGGTGCATGTGTGAGGAGGCTACTGAATAACTTGTTGGAGTCCGATCTTTCACAGTGTTAGACCCAGAGGTTGACCCAAGAGGTCAGACTTTAGGGCACCCCTTATGCTGTTATCCACCGAGCTGCCTCTCCTGCCACATAAATTACACCTCTCCAGGACATCCAGTGTAGTGCAGTTATTAGACAGATCCTTTTGCACTCACTTCTAATCCTCTTTTGGGTGTGGGCTTGTAGTTTTTAAATTGTGTATTGTTGCATGTGTATGTACGAGTGTGTGTGTTGTGCCCATGTGCACGTGTGCCTGTGTGAGTGTGTCTTGAGTGTGTACCTGTGTCTATTTGTGTGTATAGGTAGGTGTGCATATGTCACAGAGGATGTGAGACTATCAGATGACAACTTGTGGGAGTCAGTTTTCTCCTTTCATGTGTGGGTTCTGAGGATTGAACTCAGTCTTGGTGGTGGTCACTGTTAGCTAGCAGATGAGCCGTCTTGCCAGCCCTTAATTGTAGTATTACTTTTAATTATGATGCTAATTATGGTGCTATAGAACTGTTACCACAAGCAGGGAAGCCGTGCTTTGGCACCCGAGAGGAAAATACATGCAGTGCAGGTTTCATTTTTCTGTTTTACTTTTCAAAACCTTGGCAAACCCCGTTCTTCCGGCATGTGTATTAGCTGACTTTTGGAGTATGAGAATCTTGGAGGGGTCAGCAAATTTGTTTTTTAAGAGAGAATGTTTCTAATATAGAGATTTAGCTGTACTATTTTGAACTATATCTTAAGTGTATTTTTCTCCCTGCCCCCTCAAAGAAACGGAGGAAAATGATTCCACAGCTGTAGAATTAGAAGATAAAAGCCTTGAGCCAGTTCCAGCAGCAGAGACCACGGAACAGGAGCAGCTGCTGTGCATTCATGGTGTGGAAGGGGCCAGGGTTTCTCAAGAAGCAATCCTACCTGCAAGGTAAAGGAGGGAGACGATGCTGGCATTCATCTTATGTTGTATCTTAGCTCTCGCCACACAATTAATTCCATTGTAGTCAACATTTTTAAAGTTGAAAACATTACATTAAATGGTAATACTTGGTCCTAGAAATAATCCTGTGCTTGGCTGACTGATGTAAATGTAATAATGTATGAAACTGTTTCAGAACTGAAGAGCACAAGGACGACTTGCAAGGGCTTCAAACGTTGGGCGCTGCAGTTGCTTCGTCTGAGATAGGGCAGCACACACTTGAGTCAGGTCAGAGTCTTGGTGACAGTGTTGCTGAAGAAGCCCTCAGAGAAAGCCCTGAAGGCAGCGTTGTGCCCATGCTTCATGTGCCAGAGGTAAAACGATGTCGGGTGCAGTACCGAGTGATGTGGCTCTCCTTTCTCTGATTACCTTCCAGTTCTCCAGGCCTTCGATAATACACATCCAGCCTGTGTGGAGGCTCCCACTTACAGTCCCCACTGTCAGGAGTTAGAGGCGGGAGACTCAAATTTGGGGTCAATGTGGGTTATATAACAAGAACTAGGTTAGCCCGAGTTACATAGCAAGACCTTGTCTCAAAAAACAAAACAACATATTTGATCCCAGCACTTGAGAGGGAGATGTAAACAGACCTGTGAATTCCAAGCCTCCCTGCTCCACATAGTGAGACCTTGTGTTTAAAACAAACGAAAATTCTCAAATACATGTAGGTTTATTTAATCAGCTTCATCACTGATTCCCAAGTGCTCTTTGGTCAGCCCTCTTTCTGCTTGCTGCCAGCTCCTGAGCCAGCTCCTCCCCTCTGTGGTCCTAGTTTTACCTTGGTAGGAATGGACTGTGGGCAAGGTGTGATGACCCTTGCCTGTGCTGAGGGAAGAAGATCTCTGGAGCCCAGGAGCTTGGGGCCAGCTTTGGCTCTGTAAAAACCAGTCTCAAAAACAAAAACAGGAGCATGACAGAACTTTTGGTGTGTTTTTGGTCTCTTGACCTCCAAGGCCATAAGAACAAAGGTTTTCAACCTTTGTTGTTCAATGCTGACCCCCTTCAATATAGTTCCTCATGTTGTGGTGACTCCAAAATACTAAATTCCCTGCAACTTCATAACTAATTTTGCTACTTTTATGCAACATAATGTACATATCTAATAGGCAGGATATCTAATATGTGTCCCCTGTGAGAGGGGTTTTGAGTGACAGGTTGAAAAACACTGTCATAGAAATACAAGTGTTACCCAGCTTTGTGATAAAAGCTTGAGAAATTAATTTCTTGCATCGTAGCTCCAAGTGTTTAGATTTCGTTTACAGAATACATGTTTGCTGAGATATCATCTACATGCCTACACTGAGGCACTGGGAAGCGTGAATAATTGAAGTTTGGTGCTCAGTGGCTATCTGGTGTGACAGGTGCTGTGAGAGAGATTGGAACCAGATCTGGGTGGTGTCCTTCACCACCAGTTTAGTCTCTGGCCCAAACCTGGCATTAATACTGTTTTTAAAAGTTCCTTGAATAGGAAAGTACTTGGGTTTTGAATATAGAACAAAGTAGCTTATTAAAAGGAAAGGAATATAGTTTAAAATAGTTGAACATCATGACTTGTTAAAGTAGAAAGTAAGGAATTTATCTACATCCAGTGTCAAGGTTTGTTTTTTAACTCATCCCCACCTTTTTGCTTTTTAACTTTTACTTTGAAATAATTTCAGCCTTATGGAAAAATCTATAAGAACAAAAATCTATAAGAACTTTCCCATACTTTGTTTTCTTGGATTGTTAATTTGTTTTCTTTGTTTGGCTCTTCGTCATTATAGATACTTAGGGGGAGAGGAGGGGAGAGGGGATGAATGAATGAATGGATGTGTGTGTGTGTGTGTGTGTGTGTGTGTGTGTGTGTGTGTATTTGTGTGTGTGTGTGTTTATTCATACCATACTGCTTGTGGACATGTCTATGGACAGGGTTGGAGTCCTCTCCTTTCACACATGGAGGTTCTGGGGGTGAACGCGGGCACCCGAGGAGCCACCATACCAGTCTTAGTGGCATACTTTACAACTGGGAAGTGCTCAGTGGGTAAGGTGATTTCCACCAAGCCTGGCAACTTAAGCTCAGTCAAGACCCACAGAGAGAAGGGGCTCCCAAGTCTTCTCTTCCTCTGACCCTTACAGAGGCTTGCAACGTCATACACATAAATAAGTTAATAATGGGCCCGGCCAGAAGGATGTCTCAGCTGTTAGTATATATTCCTGCGCACACACATTTGGTTCCTAGAACTCATTCAGTTGGCCCCGGGTTCTAAGGGCACCCACGTGTATGGCATATATGCACACAGACACACAGTGATAATGGCGCTTGGTCTGTTTGAGGTGAGCTGTGTCTTCCAGAGAGGCAGCAGTGAGTGTTGCTGTTTCAGGTCTATATTGCTGCAGAGGCAGGGCAGTGTCTGTCATTCTTTCTGTGTGGCATAGTGTGACTTTGACATATTAGTGGGGATACTTCCTGGTCACTTGGCTAGGATGGCATTTGTGAGATTTCTAGGTTATAAGGACGTTTTCCGCTTCATGTTAGGTATGTGTCCAGTGAGACCCAGCTCTTCTTACCCGTAGCTTTGGTGGCTGTTGACCGGCCTTGCTTGAGTCAGCTGTTGGCAATGTTTCAAAATGAAAGCCTAAAGGTCCCAAGCGTTAGAGGACTGCAGGCTGTACAGGCAGCTTGTGGGAAACAGGAGGCCCCACAGCGGAGGCACTCCACCAGCTTGTCTCCACTGAGACGCCACTACTTGAGCATCCGCGCACTGCGAACATGGACTCAGTTGAGGAGTTTGGATCTCCACCTGACACTGAAAATTATGGAATAATCACATCTGACAATTTAATTGGGTATTTTAAGCTTATTTAAGACAAGCCTTTAAGTTTGGAGAAACAGTCTCTTTACCAATTTCTTTTTTTAATGGCAGAGTGTACCATCTAATATTCCAGAAGCCCAACCCGAAAACATCAGTCCTCAAGATGTTACAGGTATGGACGGCTGCTTCCAGCAAAGTGTCGTAAAGACTGTGTGATGTAGCTTTTCCTTTTTTTGAGATAGGGTCTTTCTTTGTAGTCCTGGGTGTCCTGGACCTTGCAAAGTACACTAGGCTGGCCTCAAACTCACAGAAATCCTCCTGCCTCTGCCTCCCTAGTGCTAGCATTATAGGTATATTCTATCACACCTTAGTTCATATTACTAAGGGAAAAATGCACCAAACAGATTGAACCTAAGCCGGTGGCAGTCATAAAATACAAATGTGAAGTTTATCCCACAAAATATCCTGGGTCTGGGGTTGGGGGACATGCTTTATTTATTTATTTACTTAGTTTTGGCGTTGTACGTTATGAGAATTATTTTAGAGATGAAATAATGATTTTTGTACTGTTTCGTGGTTTATTTTTTCATTGCTAACGTTTAACTTCAACAGTGAATCTGTTTGCTAATGTTCAGCAAGATGGAGAAGATGAACAAGCATTCATTTTGACCTTGGTGGAGATCCCAACTAACGCAACAGAAGGATTTACCGACGCCTCCATGCACTTAATGCCGAGCTCTCTGCTGCCAGCACCTATATTGATCAGATCTGGGAATGCAGTAGAAAGAGTTGACCTGAGGTAAAAAAGCTAACCCTTTACCAGTAAGAAAGATGCTGCATGAATCAAGTACTAGGCCAACTATACACCAACGTTCTTTTAAGTCTGTGTTAATAGTACAAGTGAACGCTGCTCATCGTGATGTTGCATGTGTGAAGATGGTGCTTGACCTTGTCTGTTCTCTGTTCTGCCCTTTTATACTTTGGCCTGGTCCCCTCTGTCATCTGCCCTAAAGCCCTCCTGCTTTTACAGGATTTCTTGTTTCTATTTAATGTCTTTACATGACAGAAAAATATGATTGTATTTCTTTCTATATTTGGTTATTTCATATAACAGTGTTCTAGGTCTGCTCATTTTCTTGGTAGTCACAAATTTTATTTTTCCTTTGGTTAAGTAACAAATACTTGTATGTGTGTCTGTACATATACGTATGTGTGTGCTTATACATGTGTGCCCATAACTTTTTCTATATCTACTTATCTGTTGATGGGGACTTGGCTTGATGTCATAGTTTCTATAATTTGACCAATACTATAGTAGTACAATAAACATGGGTATTTGGGTGTTTGTTTTTGCACGTTTATTTCATTTCCTTCAGATCTACATGTATGTAGATCATAAGGTAGGTCTATCTTTAGATTTTTGAGGATTCTATTGTGTTTTATGTAAAGGAATTTCTACTCCTACCAGGAGGGTATAAATTTTTTTACCTTGTTGCCAGCATTTATTTGTTTTGTCTTTTATTTTGTTTTGTTTTGTTTTTTCAATAACAGCAATTTAGACTGGGATAAGAGTTGGATGTAGTTTGATATTGAATTTTTTATGAGTTTGTTGAACTGCTGTGCTTTTGAGAAGTTGAGACCTGTTGTGGTCAGTTGTCCACTTTTAATTTACCTGTTAAATTAGTGTGTATTGGTTGTATAAAGACAGCTGTCTCTTTATGACACTGGATACGTGCAGCTGAATGGGTCTGACTGTGTAGCCTAGCTTGGGTTTAGTCTTCCAGCCTCAGCCTCCTGAGTAGGGATTATAGGAATGATTACAGAACTACCTTTCTAAACAGTACTGTGTATGGCAAGGGAGCACAGCAGGTAAAGCCACTTGTTTGCTAACCCGATGTCCTGGGTGTGACCCCCAGAACCCACATGGTGGAAGAAAACTCTTGCAAGATGTCCTCTGAACGGAAGGCACACGTGCCTTCTTTCTCCCAGCAGGCAGGTAAATTAGAAAAAGCATCGTTCGTGTGTTTCTGTATTAATCTTACTGTGCTAAATAGCTGTAGACAATTTCCTGCATTTCTGTAGTTTTTCCTCCTTTGTTCCTCTCATTTCAGAAGCGCTGTAATTTGGTTTAATTCCATTTGTTCATTGATACAGTTGTTTCCTTAGCTCTTGGAGCCACAAGTTTCTCTGTGTTTCCTTCTTGTATTTTCAGAGTTTGAAAACTTACATTAAGTTTTTGATTTATTTAGGGTTGGTGGTGTGTGGGATGAGACAAGGGGTCTAGGTCTTTGGTTTGGTTTGGTTTTGAGGGCTCCTGTTTTGGCTTGTGTTTAGATTTACTGTGTACACGTTGATGTACACAGTAAATCTTTGCTTGCATGTATGTATATGTACCATGTATGCCCCAGATTCCCTTGGAGGAAAAAGAGGGCATACATCCTGGAGCTGCAGTTACCAGGTGCATGTTTGTGAACTGGGGTGTGCTTGGTGCTAAACCCAGTTCCTCTGCGAGAGCAACACGTGCCTTAATGACAGTTCTCCTCTGCCCCGGGGTCCTCCCTCCCCCCACACACTGTCCTGACGCTCTGTTCCTGTGGCTCTGTTGTATGTTTTGAAAACAGATATGTCAGTACTTGCAGTCGTGCTCCTTTTTCTCAGGATTGCTTTGACTATTCAGGCTCTTCTGTTTCTGTAGGAATTTTTGTATTTTTTTTTTTTTTCTAGTTCTGTGGAGATTGAATTCTTTGGTATTTTGAAGGAAATTGCATTGACTTTTAGATTGCTATTGTTGTGGTAAAACATGGATCAAAAGTAACTTGGAGGGAGGAAAGGATTTATATTTTACCTTAAAAGTTACAGTCCATCACTGAGAGAAGTCAGCACAGGAACTGGATGCAGGACCTGAGGCAGAGGCCATGGAGGAATGCTGCTTACTGACTTGCTTGGTTTGTTTTCTCAGGGGCACCTGCCTAGAGCTGGCACCACCCCAGGGGCCTGGGCACTCTCAGTCGTTAATCAAGAAATGCTTCACAGATTTGCTGCAGGCCAGTCTTGGGTATTTTCTCAGGTGATCCTGACTTGTTTCAAATTGATAAAAATCTCACCAGTGCAATTGCTTTGGCTAGTAAAGCTGGTTTAGCAATTTTAACTCCCACGTCTGTGAACCTGGGAGGCATCATCTTCTAGTATCTTCTGTTTCTTTAGTGATTATCATTTCAGTCTTTAAAATCTTTCACCTGCTGAGGGGTTTGGTTTTGTGTGTTTTTTTTTTTTTTTTTTTAGGCTGTTGTGAATGGGATTCTTTTTCTGGTTTCATTTTCAGTGAGTTTCTTATTGGTATATTATGTTATTGAAGCTGGGTTGTGATAGCCCAGGCAGAGACAGAGGCAGAGGCAGAGGCAGGTGGATCTCTGAGTTCAAGGTTGGCTGGTGAGAGTGAGTTCCAGGACAGCCAGGACTACACAGTGAAACCCTGTCTTTAAGACCTTCCCACCAAAGAAATGTAACTGACTTTTTGTATATTTCTTTTTTCTTTTTTTTTTTTTTTTTTACAGAGCTGGGGACCGAAACCAGGGCCTTGTTCTTCCTAGGCAAGCGCTCTACCACTGAGCTAAATCCCCAATCCCATTGTATATTTATTTTTATGTGCTATGCTGCTGCATTTATTTCTCTGTTGTGAAAGTCCGAGTGGAATCTTTTCTGTTTATAGAATAGTATCCTCTGCACACAGGGATAGTTTGACTCTCTTCCTTTTATTGTGTCTTTTATCTCTTTAAATTGTTCCAGCTAGAGTTTCAGAGTGTGAAGTCTGTCTGGTTCCAGGTCTTTGATGAAATGCTTTCATTTTTCTCCATTTGGTAGGAAATCTGTGAACTTGTCATACCTATCTTTGTAGACATAGTTATTAAGGGTTTGCCATGGAGGTAGATTGATGTAATGATGTAATATTCTTGATTGTATTTATATGCTGTTATCAATTAGTGATATTAGACATCCTCACTCTTTGGAATGATATTCTCTAGATCATGGTATGCGATCTCTAAAGATTTCTTTTCAGCTAAATATAGTTTAAAGAAAAATGAGAAAGAACTCAGGATTTCTGTATTGTGTGTAGTAAGGATATTGGTCCATAGTTGTCTTTACTTGTGTCAGGTTTTGCAAGGTTGTACTGGTTCATAGAGTGAGTTTGAAAGAGCCTTGTTTTATTCAGTAGATTGACTTTTCTTTTTTTTAAGTTTGGTAAGATTTAGTAGTGAATTCCTTTGGTTCTAAGAGCTTTATTGAGTAATATTTTTATTATTACTTCAATCTCAATTCTGTGTTGGTTGTTAATCTAAGTTAGGGGTTTTTCTCCTTTTGCTTTGGTTTTAGCAGGTCATATGTACAGACATTTGTGTATTTCTTCTAGAGGTAGCAACTTATTGGCTTATAGCTTTCAGAATATTCCTTAATGGTTCTTTTAACTTCAGTGGTATTGTAATAACTCTCTTTCAACATTAGAGGACCGGCTTTCTCTTCTCTGGCAAAGCGTCTGCTTTATTTCACTGATCCTTCCTTTAACTTCCCATCTTCCATTTCTGGATTCAGTTACTGCCTTCTTGCTTGCACACTGTAATTTGGTGGAGTTTTTTGTTTGTTTGTTTGTATGTGTTTGTTTTTTGTTTTGCTTGTTTGTTTGTTTTTGTTTGTTTTTGGTATGTGTGGTCAGAATACAACTTTGCTTTTGAGACAGTCTATCACTGGCCCACTTCCGTCAAATAGGCCAGTCTTGTTGGTGAACAACCCCAGCGGTTAGCCTTTGTCCACCTCCCTAACCCTGGGGTACATGCACACCACCATGCCCAGACTTTTTATGTGAGTTCCTAACATTGACCTCATGCTTTCGGGGCAACCCCTTTGCCTGTTGTATGTGCTTCCAGCCTTATTTTTCTTCTTAATGTTAGTGTAACTGTCTTAGTTATACACTGCTTGGTGTAGTTTTCCCTGTATAGGAATTGGAGCCACAGATGGCTGTGAACTACCGTGTGCTTGCTAGAAATTAAACCCAGGTCTTTAAGGACAAGTATCCTCGATTTCTTTCTCTCTTTCTTTCTCCTCCACGTCCTTTTTTTTATTTTTTTATTTTAGACAGTCCCCCTGTGTACTCTTGGCAGTCCCGGAACTCTCCGTGGTTCAGTCTGGCCTCAAACTCAGCAGAGATGCATCTGTGTCTCAGTGTTGCTCTTACAGGAATGCACCATTGTACCCAGCCAAGAAGCAAGCACTCTTAACTGCTGAGCCATCTCCTCAACCCTTTCTTTACTCCGCATGCTTTCAGATAGGGGTCTGTCTGTCTCACTGATTTAGTTAGTGACACACCAGTGTCTCACTGCTCCTTCTCTCCACAAGAATCAAAGCTCTCCAAGGTCACAGCCTGGAGATCTCTACTCAGACCTTCCTTATGGTGGGCATTTTCTTGATTAAGCCAGCTCCAAAATTCCTTGATTCTAGGAATTTTTTATTTTCCCTTCTGATTTCTTTATTCAAATCTTTGTGCAGATATATTATTAAATTTCCATGTGTACATCCATTTGATCTTAGTTCAACTTAGCATATTTCCTTGAGGGTGTTTTGTCTCTGGTTGATCTATATTGTTAAGAGTGGGTATGGAAAGACACTATGGCTGTATCAGGGCCTGTCTTTCCTTTACCTCAGTGTAACTTGTCTTACAGTCACTGACATTGTTGGTGATTGCTGTGGAGATCTTAATAATTATGTGGTAACTTAGAGAGTACAATATGCTTTTATATTTGATGAAGATCTCATTTAAATGTATATAATACTTGAGACATGTATGGTGGCAGATGCCTTTCTTTAATCGTAGCACCCAGGAGTCAGAGGCCAGCCTGGTCTATTTATAGTTTCAGGACATTCAGAGCTACATGAAAGATTCTGTCTCAAAACCAGGAAAAGCCAAAGCCAATCAATCAGTCAAAAAACAACCCAAAAGTGTATCTGCCATACAGTTCTGTTTTGTTGTTTTTGAGGCATGAGCTAATGTGATGCTTCTCATCATGTGACACTTGTTTGGTCTGTTATTAGAGAATTAAAGCTTTATAGACAAGGAAAATGCTTTGTGTTCTTTAAACTTAGTTCAATGTTGTTGAATTTAAGTTCCGAGTCTTTAAGTGTAAATGCACACCCCAAACGTTTACCAGCTTGTATTTCTGATACTCACTAGGACTTTCCATTGGAACAGTTACTTCATCAGTCAACTTCTAATTCACTGGTCTTACATGTGTTTGTTTCCTGTGCAGTGGGAGTTTACAAGCCTCTTCGGTTGTTCAGGATGTTACGTGCTCGTCTCCTTCTAGAAGTGGTGATTCTGAAAAGCCTCCTGCTGCTGTGGAGCTTACATCTAGGAAGAGGTTTTGTTGCAGTCCTGATGAAAGTATTCATGTTCCTCCTGCCAAAAAGTCCTCAATTGCTCCAGGAATTGATTATCAAAATTGTACCTCTGGGGTAAGATTAGATTATTAACTTCATACATACATACATACATACATACATACATACATACATACATTCATACATAATACAACACCATACATACATACATATGTACATACATACTGCATCATACATACATACCACATCATACATACTACATCATATATACATACATACACACACTACATCATTCATACATACATGCATACATACATGCATGCATACATACTGATCTGTAGACATAAGAAAAGTATTTCTGACACCAATCATCATATCCAGGTCAAGGTAGTTTGAGATGATCATTTTTAACCAGTTCAAAGAGGTAACCAAACATTAATTAGGAAACCTACAGTGGCTGAAAATAACAAGCTTCCTGTTAGTCTAGATCTTCACTTTGCCACCTGCCTAGCAACTGTGGGCTGTAATAGTTACAACCTCAGGGCTCTGAATAAACTTTCTAATGTGTGAAAATAACAGTAACATTCTCTTCATCGTGCATTCACACTTTTTCTCTCAGGAATAAAACCACCTGCTCCAGTGCCTAATGTTACTCTGTGTGCATCTCCGTCTCTCTCTCTGTAGCCACATAGGCCCTCTTTCAGTTCCTTGACTGCTCTGTAATCCATCCTGTCCTAAGGTATTTCATTTGCTCCCCTCTGTGAGGAACATTTCCTTATGAAACCTTACAGAGCCCAGTCATCATCGACACCAAAAGAAAAAAGGACAGGGAGGGAATTTTTTGTTTTGCTTTGTTCTTTTATAAGTCATTTGACCCATACAATTAGAAAATAGAAAGTCAGGCTAGAACTGAAAGACTCTTCTATGTACGTGTCATTGTTTACTTATGCATTGCTGGGAAACCAATCTAGGAATGAACTGGTGTGTGTCAGACAGGTGCTCTAGCACTGAACTATACCCAGGTCTGTTGGCAGCCTTTTTGTTGTTTTGTGTTTCTAAGGCAGAGACTAGCTGTGGCACTCAGATTGGCCTAGAACTTGGGGTAGCCCAGGCTGCCCTCAAAATTATGATTGTCTTGCCCCTCAGCCTTGCTTGCTGATGGTGAGATTAGAGTCATGTACCTTCTCCCTGGGTATAGTAAGGTCTTATCAGAAGGGAGACAAAGTTCTCTGATTTGTGTGTGTATGTGTGTATGTCTATCTGTCTGTCTGAAAGTCATGAACCTCCTAGTTTAGTGACAAGAGCAGTGGCGCTCAACCTTTCTAATGATGCAATCCTTTATTTAATACAGTTCCTCATCTTGTGGTGACCCCAACCATAAAATTATTTCATTGCTACTTCATAACTGTAATTTTGCTGTCATTATGAATCATAATCTAAATATCTGATATGGGACCCCACAGAGGTCACGACCCACAGGTTGAGAACTGCTGTTCTCATGTATTTAGATTATAGGTGTGGGTCACCATTTGTGATCCATAAGTTTTGCTTTGCTATAGAAAAGATGTTTTAATTAGTACACTGTGCATTGTGAGGGGACATTGCTCACCACAACTTTTTTTTAAGATTTATTTATTTTATATGAGTACACTGTAGCTGTCTTCATGCACACCAGAAGAGGGCATTGGATCCCATTTACAGATGGTTGTGAGCCACCATGTGGTTGCTGGGAATTGAACTCAGGGCCTTTGGAAGAACAGTCAGTGCTCTTAACCTCTGAGCCATCTCTCCAGCCCCTTTATTTTTATTCTTTAAGGGATACATGTAGGGGCAGGGTAAAGACTCAGTGGGCAAAGTACTTGAGTTCAAGCATGAGAACTGTGTTCAGTGTCCAGCCCTCAAGTAAAAATGCCAGGTATGGTGGCATGTGCTTGTAACCCTGGTGCTGGGCAGACAGAGACAGGAGGATCCATGCATGGGCTCAGGCAGTCTAGGGTTACGTTCAAAGAGGTGACTAGTATTTCTGAGGCTGATCTGAGGACGGTACCAAAGGCAGTCCTCTGACTCCACCCACATTCACCTTACTCCCCACTCGTGGAGGATGTAACACACAGATGAAAAACGCATATTGCTGTCAGTGTGCTAAAATATGTGTAAGGCTGAAGAGATGTTCTTCTTACTCCTGTTGTTCTTGCAGAGGACCTGGGTTCAATTTCCAGCATCCACATGGTAGTTCGCAAATATAGGTAACTCCTGGACCAGTGGATTTAATGTCCTCGTCTGATCCCCAAGGGCATCTGCACTCACATCATGCACAGATATATGCAAACAAAATATTAAACATAAAAATAATAAGATTTGGGAGAGGGGGACGGGAGGGGGACTTATGGACAGGAAACCAGGAAAGGGAATAAAAATAAAAAAACAATAATAAGATTTAAGGAAAAGGAAATCTGCTGGGTTTATTTGTGATTTTATTTTATAAGTTTTGTTTCTTTACTTTGCTTTTCTTTGCTCTTCTTTTCTTTCTTGACAAGAAGGATGTGGCTATATAGCCCAGGCTGGACTCACAACTCAAGATTATTCTGCCTCTGTGTTCCAGAATGGGATTATAAATAAGTGCTCCCACAGCTGGCTTTCTCTTGCACTATTTTCAACTCAAAGTAGCTTTCTGTATACTGTTTGGTTGAGTCTAAGAGTCTGCAATCAGCCTGACAACCTTGCAGAAACCTTAGTTACATGCTTTTTTTTTAAAGAATGGAGAGTTCTATAGATACAATTTTTTTCTGTTGAATTATATTAGACTTTTATCTTGTTGTATCATCTTGGCATTTTTGAAGCAGACTACTAATTGACTATTAGTATTAGTTTGTCAGTGGGCTCTTTCTAAAGATCTTTAAGTTGGGGGGTCAGGGATGGACTTCAGTGGTAGAGCACTTGCTTAGCCTGTGTGAGGTCCTGACTTGGATACTCAGCTCCATAAATATGAAAAGAATTGTTTCATTTGATGCCTTTTAAGATTTGGTATCAATATTATGCCCAAGATAAAAGGCATTTAACAGCTTTCACTTTTCCAGTATGCTCTAGATCAATTTAAATAGCAACAATATCTTTTTTCCACAAATGTTTAATTTGAAGTATAATTCCACATCTAACTCTAAAGCTTTCTCAGAAATGTTCGTTTTCTCTGTAGCATGATGGAGGGAATGGAATTTCAATTTACGTAATAAGTGGATTTCTAAAAACTTTGTATATTTTTTTGAAACAGGTATGTTCAGAGGAATTAAATGTTTTTGAGAAAACAGGTGAGTGAAATAAATTTAAATAAGACTGTATTTTGCTAAGTACCCTTGATTTGTTTGTTTGTTTATTTATTTGAATAAGAACCATTAACATGGATAAAACAGATATCTGATAAACCTTAGATATACTAAATTTTAAGAGGAATAATATCATTGAAAAGGTCCTTATCAATGCTTATTTTTAGAAGTGTTTTCTTATGTTTCACTCTAAGGATTAGATTAAGACCTTTAATCTATTTTAAATTTAGTTTTATACAGGATAAGAGAGAGCTAACTAGCTCTGTTTTGTTATTATAGTAACTGGTTTTCTCAGCACTATTTGTTGAAGAAACTAGGCTATCTTCAGTGTTTTAGCACCTTTCTTGAAAATCAGGTGTCTGTAGCTACATATTTATTTCTGTTTTATTCTACTGCATTGCATGGCTGTTTTTGCACTAATACATACTATTTCTATTTCTACAGTTCTGTGTTATAGTTGTATTGGTGTCTTTGGGAGAGGGATGGTCTGGTTTATTGTTAATGCTTTCCACAGTAGTTCTAATTTGATTCACTTTTTTGATTCCCAATATGTGTTCTATCCCTACTCTTCATACACCTTCACTCCCATCCCCAAATCTGTTTCCTTGCCTGCCTTTACATCCATGTTGCTGAATCCTCTCTGGGTTCCGAATTGGTCTTTATTTCATTTATTTGGTTCCTGTGTCTTTGATGTAGTAGATCCGTTTTACCAGTAGACGTGAGTTTCTCATGCATTCCCAGCTCAGGAGGAGTCATGCTGACTTGCCTTTTCATGTTCCTTGTGCTTCTGGGCTGCAGTTTGTGCATTGGTGTTTCTAAGACAGTTTTACTGTTTATTCCTGGCTGTCCTTGAACTTATGGCAGTCTTCCTGCCTTTACCTCTGGGTTGCTGGGATTCTGGGCGTGCATCACCACACCCAGGGTCACAGTGTGTAGCCCCAACTGGCCTGAGACTCACAGAGACGCCTGGCCTCGGGTTCTTGTTTTTGCTGCTTAGCCGTTTTGTGACTGCGAGCTTTTCAGCCGCCCTGTGATCTCATTTTGCTTGGTGTAAAGACTTTTCCCCTTTGGTGTAAAGTCTCCTTTGTTTTCCTGACTTTTGGCTATCCTGGAGTCACGTGATAGCTGTGTTGATTCATTGTTTTGGCAACCTCACTCATCGTCAAATCATTTTTCTTGATATGTTGTTCTTCAGTCTGTCTGTCTCTGTCTCTCGCTCTCCTTCCTTCCCTTCCTGTTTGTTTCTTTCTTCCTTCTTGAGATAGGGTCTCACTCTATAGGACTCTCTGTGTAGCCCAGGCTGGCCTCAAACTCATAAAGTAGTCTTTTTGTTTAGCCTTTTGGTTGCTAGGGTTACATGCTTACACCACAGTCCCCTGCTCTAATCAGTAGTTCCTAATAGTCTACTCCACTGACTCTAATATACTGTTCTTGCTGAGCTGGGTTTGTTTTCCTTAAGATACTCCAACTTATTCAACTTATTTAAATATTTCAAATCTCTCTCTATTTTCTCTTTGAAGAGGAGTCTTGCATGGGACAAGGCATTTTCCCTACCTCAGAGAGCACACATGCAACCTCAAAACCTCAAAAGGAACACAATGAACAAACTTTTCAGAATACAGGGTCATCTGGATCTCTTGGTGAAATAAAAGATGCATGTGTAGAAAATACCATGACTGAACTGCCTCAGAGTGAGGTAGTATCTGATAAAGAAGAGAAAACGGATCCTGCTTCCAATTCTGAACAGAGGAACAGCGTGACATCATCTTCAAAACCCCCTCTGACCAGGTATCATTAGAGACTCTGTACTGACTCTCTCTGTTCTCAGATGAGGACAAACAATATGTAGCAGGCTTGATAGAGGATGACACTCGGTGCTAAGCTTTTCTATAGATGTAGCCTCCATCAGTTGTGTAAAGGGAAGACAGTTTAGCCCAAGGCCTACAGAAATAGTCCAGGTATACATTCTATATGACTGGGGCTTCGCTCTACTAAAACTGACTGGTTAAACAGCAAATCATTAGACATTTGCACTTCTTTTCCAGTCTGTTTGTGGTCATTGTTTTGATGAATATACCTGGTGTTGTGTGAAACAAACATGTAGCTGGGATGAGACACTATAGAGTTTGTGTCGTGTGATTCTGGAAGTTGTTCTATTCATTTTTCAAATAGCGTGTCATTTTGTTTCCTTGTGGCTTTCAGTATGGTTTCTCTTTAGGTCCTTACGTACTGCCGCCACTCATTTTCACATACGCACTAGAAAGAAGCCTTTAGGGAATTAGTAATTACTGTTGTCAGCTGCATCAGAAACTTTAATTTGGTAAACTAAAAATAACAGGCACTAGCTTTCACTAAAGGGAAATCTTTAAAAGACTTATTTCAAGCTCAGCATGGTGGAACTTACCTTTAATCCCAGCACTAAGTAGGTAGATCTCTGTGACTTTGAGGCCAGCCTTCAAATGGTTACATAGTGAGTTCCAGAACAGCGAGAGCCTACATAGTGAGACCGGGTCTTGAAAAAAATAAACAAGCAAACAAACAAACAATATCGGCTGGATGCTGGCGCAGGCCTTTTAAATCCAGCCCCTGGGAGGCAGAGGCATGTGGATATCTGAGTTTAAGGCCAGCCTGGTCTACAGAGTAAGTTTTAGGACAGCCAGGTCCACACAGAGAAACCCTGCCTTAAAAAAGAAAAACCAAAAACAAACTTCAGACAATACAGAAGCTCATACAGACCATCCTTAGGCTGCGCCATGGACTCAGCATGTTTTCTAAAACTTGCAGTCCTGGTGCATTTGACTCAGGCTTCACCTGTTTCAGATCCAGAATTCCATGTTGGTAATGCTCCCCAGGTAATTCATGTGCACTTTTAAACTTAACCTTGTCTGTGTCACAGATATACATCATAGAGTAGTGTCATCAGTACTCGCTAAAGTACCACTTCAGCATTAATTGAAATAAAATTATTTTAAGAATGTGCCTTGCTGAGTTACTGTAGTGTAGCAGAGCTTGAGAGGCTGAGTCAGGGAGACTTAGCTACATAGAGAAAGGCCTCCCGTCACATCAGCAGCGAAGGGCGTGTGTGTGTGTGTGTGTGTGTGTGTGTGTGTGTACCTGTACACATTTGTCTGAATCTTTGTGTATTCATTTCTAGACCTGGCAGAAGGCCTTTGGGATTTTTATCATTAATATGTCCAAAAAATAGTTTGGAATCTGATGAAGTGACTCAAACCCATAGTAAGAAGCGACTAAAGCCTCATATACCTGTATCACGACGAAATTTGAAAAAACCTAATCCACTTCATGCAAGCCAGAAAAAAAATCAAGAATCTTCAGATGCACTCCCACCACCAAGTGTGACTGAAACTCTCTCTGATAACACTGGAAGTTCTGAAAGCTCAGCACCTGAGGTATGTGCCAACTGCTGTGTTTTATTGTGTATTAGATACATTTATTATCTGAATAAGGGAAGAAAAAAACAAGTTTATTTTCACTTGGATGTCAGAAATTATTTTAGTACAACTTCCCTTTACCACAGAAATTCAGCTCATTTAGTATGAACTATTGAAATAGCCAGAATTGGGACACTTACTTGCAATTCCTTCAATCCAGCTCTCTGACCCATACTGGTAGTGTTATTTGTCTTGGGAGAAAAAGTCCTGACTCATAAAAATTCAAGGAAGCATAAAACTAGAATTTGTTTGTATATTATTTCTAGGCACCCTGAGTCTAACGGCAAGTTCTAGGTTGAAACAGCAGTCTGTGGCCTTCTATTTGTTACTGCTAAAATATTGTTATTACTTCTCCTACAGTGGTGGGGATTTGATTTGACTTGGGGCTTCATGCATCCTAGGAAAGTGTCTTCCTTCCCCGAGAGCTGCCTTGTCAGCTTTAGCGTCCCCGTCAGGTGTATGGCAGAACACTTGCAGCTGTTAGCAGTGTGACAGTGTCAGTGCATAGCATGTGAGTGTCTCAAAAGAAGAGGCTCCTTTGCATTGTCCATAGAGTTTAACGTCTAGTCGTTGTCTGCCACTTCAGAAACTGAATTACACGTTTAAAAGTCGGACTCTCCCAGCGCCAACACAGCATCTGCTTCCCTAAATATTCATTCAGTTAGCTTTGTGTATTACTAGTTTGTTTTACTTAATTTTACTTTTATTATTTTGAGATGACATTTTATTATATAGCTTGAGCTATCTTTTTTATTCAAATTTGACTTTTTTATTAGATTTTTTTTGTTGCAACTTTTTTTTTATTAGATATATTTCTTTATTTACATTTCAAATGTTATGCCCTTTCCTGGTTTCCTGTCCACAAGCCCCCCTCCCCCATACGGATGTTACCCTCCCCCCCAACGACCCCTCCTTACCCCCTCCCCCACATTCCCCTGCACTGAGGGTCCAACCTTGGCAGGACCAAGGACTTCCCCTTCCACTGGTACCCAAAAAGTCCATCCTCTGCTACATAGGCAGTTGGAGTCCAGGGTCAGTCCATGTATAGTCTTTGGGTAGTGGTTTAGTCCCTGGAAGCTCTGGTTGGTTGGCATTGTTGTTCTTATGAGGTTGCAAACCCCTTCAGCTCCTATAATCCTTCCTCTAATTCCCCCAAGCTTGAACTATCTTATAGAACTCACTGATAGCCCAGGTTGGCCCTGGAAATTCTGATCTTCATATCTATTTGTGACTCTAGTACCTCATTACTTTTTGTTGCAAAATAGTATTCTGTCATATGGGTGTATGTCAATGTGTTTTTGTTTTTATTTGAAGCACAGAGTTTAAGACTGGCCTGTAGTTACGGACTATGAAGACCAGGCTGCCTGCTAGGATGAAAGACTCAGTTTCTTTTAGTCACTCACTTGTAGAAGGACCTCTCTGTTCTTTTAAGTTTTTACCATTGTGAGCAGAGGTGATGTGAACACTCATGTATGTCTACGTAGAAACACATATTTTTATTTTTTAGTGATAAATGTCTTAAAAATATTTTCATTATTGGTTATTTTTAATCTGACACAGAAATCTCAATAATAAAGCTTAATCCTCTTGATTCAGTCATCTGAATGTGGGGATTATAGGCCTGTGCCGCCATATGTCGGCCTGTCCGACGTAACTATACAGCATTCCATTATTGTGTCGTGCTGCCTCGTGATACCGAGTCTGTATTAGAAGCATGTAGGTGGTTCCTACTTGTGTGCCACATCAAATAGCACAGGAATAGTTGTGATAAGCAGGTTCCTTTACCTGTTCATCCTCAGACTTAGTAGATGTTCATTTGTCCTACTAGTAGATAGAGTTAGAAGTGTGACAGACTTACCTGCTCCTCTGTCTTCACAGGGGACGTGTGGCAGTTACACAGTGCCACCACTGCACCCTCTGCTTCTGACCCAGCACCCACACTCGCTCTCTTTTAGATCATCATCTTACTTCCTAGCCCCGGCTGGCTTTAGCTGGAATCCAAGGGCTTAAGGTTATAGAAATGTCCTACCATGCCCATTCATTCTCTAGCCCTTATGTGCAGTTGGACCTGTGCGTGGCTCATTCATTCTCTTTTCTGGGTATTTGACTTAAGAAAAACTTGTCTTATTCTCATAGTGACTTGTAGAATTTCTTAAGAATATTAAGGGAGAAAGCCATTTTATAATACAGGTTGCAGTATTTTTCTATATGCATGTATATTTTTAGTTTGTTTTTGCTTTTGCCATGCAGATATTTTTTAGTTTTGTGTTGGTAAATTTATCAAAAGCATTTTGACTTCAGATTTTGTAATCATTTCAAGAGATATCCCTTTCTTCACTCTAAGAAATAAAATTGTCTTTCAGTGGTTTTTACAATAAATTTTTGTTCTTTGTTTTTTTTGTCTTGTTTTTTTGAGACAGGGTTTCTCTGTGTAACAGCCCTCAAACCCACAGAGATCCTCCTGCCTCTGCCTCTGGAGTGCTAGGATTGAAGTGGCAGCACCGCTGCCTGGCCATGTTTTAACATTTAAGCCTTTGCATCCTTAGAATTTTTGTGTAAGGTATAGGTCTAACTTTCCAGCACACGGGTATGTAGTCAGTAGTCAATATTTACTGACTACCCCAACGTTTCTCATTTTTATAAAAATTTTTTTGGAGACAGGCTCTCACTATGCATCCTTGACTGGCCTGGAATTCACTGTGTAGACCAGGATGGCCTCAGACTCACAGAGATTCACCTGCCTCTGTGTCCCAAGTGCTGGAATTAAACATGTGCACCATATTTTTTAAATCATATTTTAATTCTCATACTTTTCTTGGGGTCCCCCAAGAACCTCCAACATCTCTTCCTCCCAATTCTATGTCATCATTTTACTTCATAATTCTGAGTCCACTCAGTTCTGCCCATCTAAAGAACTGACTTGGACACTGGAGAGAGCTTACAGCTCTTGCAGAGGGCCCAGGTTGGTCCCCAGTACCTACAAGGTGGCTCACAACTAACTCCAGTTCTAACTATGGTGCACGTAAAATCAAGCAGGAATACATACATATGCAAGGATTATTTAAAAGTTTAAATCTCTGTTCACACATCTGTTTCGTATGTGTTCATATGTTCGTATTATGCAGTTTTTTGTGTTTTGCTTTTTAAGGTACAAATATGTTAATCTGATTTTTGAGCATCAATTCTTACTCTAGCAATTAAATGTTTTAGTTGCAGACTTAACAGTGATTTAGTTCTGTATATTTAAATTGCTTTTCTGAAAATCAGGATGAAGTAATCATGCTGTCATTTACTTAATAATGGGTATTTAAATTTAGTTTGCTTCTATGTTTTCCTCGTGTGTATATGTTTTCACCTGTTTATGGGCACATGTATGTCAAGGCCTGAGGTTGACCTCTGGCTGTCATGCCTGCCTAGTATTTAAGGGGGGTCTGGGTATCCATGCTGTCAACCTCGTGCTCCTGCACAAGTGTAACCACTGAGCAGCCTCTCCAGGTGCCCTCTCCCTGGATTACCCCACTGTTAGGAAGTAGTAAAGCCCTTCCTTGCCTAGGGGTGGCTCACTTGTTTCTCCCTTTTTGCTAGGGATTGAGCCTCAGGCCTCCTGCCAGCTAGGAGGGCGATGTAGCCATCCCTGCAGCAATGCATAAATAGTAGATTACATCTCAGTTTCATTGTCTTCCAAGGTTTCTTCTGATCAGCCATTGCTAGAAGAAGAAAAATGTAAAAATGGGCCAAAAGGAGCATCTGAAGAAGAGGTGACCACAGTCTCAGAGTTTGTCTTCAGTGACATCTTCATTGAAGTGGATGAAACAGAATAAAGCACTCTCCTGGGGTTTCCCCTTCTTTTTACTTTCTATATTTTTGTAATGAGTTTGAAATTTCCAGCAACCCTGACTTTAACAAAGCAGTGTTTAGAGAAGCACCACTGCCTATTTTTATTTAGGTCAATTTTGAATATTTATTGAGCTTCATTTGAAGCTTTTATAATCAGTGGGAAACATTTCATTCTGATTGACTCTGCGTTTTGGAAGTACCAGGCAATGACGACTGGTGTCACCGACAGGCACTGCAGCTTGTTTACATTTGATGCCCTGTGAGAGCACACGCTGACGTGAGAACGGTGTGCATACATCCGTATAAAATCATAGTGCTGACATACTTGGAGCTCGATTATATTTAACATTTAGTAACCCCCTTTTATAAAGGTGGCTGTGTTTTCTTTCTGTGGGGTTTTTTTTTTTTTTTTTGGTTTGTTTTTTTCTTTTATTTTTATTTTTCTGTTTCTTGAGGGTGATCTGTTGTCTATAAGTATATGAAAGCAAATTGTGAAACTCCACTTTGGTATGGTAAAGTTAAAACTTTTCTATTATCTATTTGACTGGAAAAAAATGTGTATTTTTCTAATTCATGGTGATGTAACATTAGTCCTGATTGAAGATCTAGTATTTAAACTTGTATTTATAAAGGTGACACATCAAAGAGATTATTTATTTTTAAATTTTTTATTTAAAATATATCCCAATTTAATTATTTTCACTTACCAGATGTGGGTAAAGAAAGCATTAACAAATAATTTGTCTCCTTTTCCTCCTTACTTTAAAAGCTATTTTAAAATGTCATAATTGAGACTGTTAAGGTAGTGTTGATATTTTGAATACTTTTCTCACACTTTAGTATATTGAATTTGTACTGTGAATATTTTTGCTTTTCCTACTCTAATCTCAGGATTTTCATTGGAAGAAAAAATTAACCTAAAAGACAAATTGTCCTTTATAACTGAATCTTTTTACACACACACACACACACACACACACACACACACACACACACACACACACCCCATGTCCTTAAAACAGTTTAGTCCTACTAAATTTTGTCCATAGAACATGTGGGCCTTTAACCCCAGAACATGATTCTGATGTTAAAGCAGAAAATATGACAGGAAGACTTAGCAAAGCCAGTGATGTCCTCATTATGAACTTGGGTGTTTTTAATTTTTGTGTGATTCATGTGTCTTGTTCCCTTACAATTTTCCCCTGGTTCAAATTAAACTCTTCGAAGAGCAAATGTATTCAATTTTATTTTAAAACCTCGTGCGTTGATATGATTGATGCATTAGCTCGGTAGTTAGAAGTTTCTCCACAAAGCATTCTTTGTGAGCCGTAGCCCGCAGGGCTTCCCGTGTTCAAGACTGGCCTTGCACTCTGTAGGTGAGAGTGTTCTTCAGCTTGTCCTCCTCTGCTTGGAGCACAGGGCTTTGCCCACCTTTATGCTGTGCTCAGAGAAGAAGCCATGGCTTTCACACGCTAGGCAAACACTCTGCCATGTGGGGTTTCCCAGCCCCAGACTACAGTGGGTGAGAATCAGAAGGTGCTGGTGTCTGTAGGAGCTATTTGCAAAATGTGCCTAAGATTCAAAAACTATGTTCAGTCTGTTATGAAGTGAGCAATACTTCAGTTGGAAAATATTTTTACATCTAGGTAAATTTTCATTTTTCATATTGATAAAATGGTAACCACTTTTCAAATTTCAAAGCAGAAGATAGAACTCAGTGAGTCTAGATTGCTGACTCATTGAACTTCCTGGGACATGTTTGTTGTGCTGTCTGTGGCTTGGAGTAAAACGTACAGTTCAATGTTTGTTATAAAGGAAGATCTGTGAGTTGGATGAAATTCTCAAATGTACGCATCTGTTTCATGTGATTAATGTAACAATCATGGAGGTAATTCACATCGCTGTTTCAATGCTGTTTTGTTTTTAAAATGTCATGTTCTGTAAAGTTTTTTTTTCTTTAAGTGTTACTTGGGTTAGATCACCGAGACTCAACTATTATTTATCCCTGTATATTTATTTTTTTAACCTCTGTCTCATTCATCTGTAATAAACTGATTTTATGGAAGATGTAATTTATTGTATAAAGACTACAGGGGTATTTGTTGTAAAGAGAATCAAGTTAGTCAACAAACTCTCCTGCTATCACAGCCTCAAACCTGTGCAGGAAAGAGAAACACAATCAGTGTGGTTAGCTTTAAGGCTTTGGGAAGATTTGCGATGGTGCACAGAGGTTGCAAGGAATTTGTTGTAGAACTCTTAAAGGAGACGTGTGAAAAGAGTTTACCTTCTCCCGACTGTTTTCCTCTGATCATTTATACCTTAGCAGGCGGCTGAGTCCTGGTTAAAAAGTCTAATTGTTGGTAAACAATTAAGGCAAGACATAGATGAAAATATTAATATCCAGTGTTTACCACCGTATTATTCTAAATGCAAGTGACCATGTATAATATCTTGCTTGAAGAAATTTTTGACAAAAGAAGCAATATCTATCATTTGTAAGTTTTCTTGTTCTAAAGAAAGCAGTTATGTTCTGTAGATAAAATTTATGTAAATAAAAGTTATTTTATACCATTTTTGTTTTGTCCTTTTCAAACAACAAAGACATAATGATATCAATGTTCAGTTAATTGGTTTCTGTTTTCAGTTATCGTCTATACTTCTTTATAAAAATACAGTATTGTTGGATATGGTGGCTCAGGCCTGTAATCCCAGAATCCTGCAGAGGCAGGGAGTGTGAATCTGAGCCTAGTGACCCCGTCTCCCAAAAAACAAAACAAAAGAGGGGGGGCGTGCATAATATAGCTGGAAGAATTCTAATGCTTCTTAGGAAGGTGGTTTTTGAAGTTTTGTTTACTTTCCTTCTTTAATTAATTTTTATATATAACAACTCAAGACCTTTTGCTCCTTCTACCCCCACCCCGAAACACACTCTGTTTGCTATATATGGAAGGAAATTGGAGGTTTAGTCCCAGAGATCATAAAAACCAAAAATTTTTTGAAGTGTTTATTGGCAAATAATCAGTCACCCAAAAGTTGGTTTTGTTTGTTTTTTTTTTTTTTTTTTGAGAGAATTATCTGTGTAAACTTGGTTAGTGTGGCCATTTCTTCAGATACATATACATACATACAGTTATACTGTTTTGTCTGTTCACTTTAAGAAACGGTGAAATAGAAAATTTTATTTCTTGGGAAGCTATAGTCATCAGCCATATTAACCAATATCCTACTGATGAAAACTTAGCTAAGTGTGCGTACAGCCACTTGAGTAAGGGGCTCCATAGCAAACCCTGTCTGCTGAATAGTAGTTTTGTTTTTTGTTTTTTGTTTTTTGTTTTGGTTCTTTTTTTCGGAGCTGGGGACCGAACCCAGGGCCTTGCGCTTCCTAGGCAAGCGCTGTACCACTGAGCCAAATCCCCAATCCCAGTAGTTTTGGTTTTGTTGTTATTTATTTTTGTCAATTTGGCACAAGCGATGACTGTGGCTCCTCACCTGATAAAATGCCTGACAAAGACTGGCCTGTAGACAAGTCTGTGAGGGCATTTTCCTGACTGATTATTGCTGAGACTACTGTGTATGGTGCCGCCCGGGGTTGGTGGGCCTGAGTTAAGGAAAAATGCAAGCTGAGCAAGACGGTTTTCAGTGTTTGTCCGTGGCATGGCCTCTGCTTTAGTTTGTACCTTGAGTTCCAGCTGACTTCCCTCAGGGATGGGCTGTAATCAGGACAGGTAAACATACTAGAACACTGAAAACAAAACCAGGACAGGGAGTGGCTCCGTGCATAAGGGCACTGCTCTTGCAGAGAACCCAAGTTTGGTTTCCAGCACTCAGGCTGGTGAAACTCACAACTTCAGCTTGAAGGAGTCTATGAACCTTTTCTGGCCTCAGGGCAATGACGCTCCCTTGTGTGTGTGTGTGTCCAGTCGCTCACGCTTACACATAATTAAAAGTATGCCTTAAAGCCCTAACAGTTCAAGCCCAAATATTCAGCCCCACCTATAAACATGTATAACATTCCAGATTCAGCAGTAAACATGTCTTACTCACCCACATGTATGTATTTAAGGAATAGGGCATGAATTTGAGAAGCAGCTGAATAGGAGTAGGAACTCTGGGGAGGAGGAGGGTCAAAGGTAAACAGTTTCAATTAAGCAAAAAGTTAAGTGAGACATTTCTGGACACTTGTATAGTCCAAGCTACCTGCAAACTCCCTGTGTAGCCCGGGATAACCTTGATGTGCTGGCCCTCACCTCTTGAGTGCTGGAGTTGCTAGGAAATAGTTTTCTTTAGCCTCAATGCCAGGAATAAATGTTTCATTCAGTTCAATGCTCTGGTTTGGTTTGGTTTTCGTTTGCATGCTGTGGGAATCTGTAAGTTGTTTTCCACATTACGAGACCTTATGTGGGATCAGCTTGTAGCAAGGTAGAATGCTTGGTCTCAAAGGAATAAGGCAGAGTGATGGCAGGGTATTTGACATTTTTCGACTTCCATGTGTGGTACGCACAGAAAAACGCCACTCCTTCAAAGTAAGCACCATTTAATTTAGTAGGCACGTTTCAACTATTTTTTTTCCTCTCTGGTTGTGTGTGTGTGTGTGTGTGTGTGTGTGTGTGTGTGTGTGTGTGTGTGTGTGCACGTGTTGCAGGCGCGCAAGCGCACGTATCTTACTATTGATGGAGCCTAGAGCCTTTTGCATTCTAGGGAAGCATTCTACCATTTAGCCATCTTCTCAGCCCAACACTATTTGTATGATGACAGTGTCTTTAAAATCCATGTTAAAACATTTTGTTTCAGACAGTGGCTCATTCTGTTGCCCACACTGGCCTCTAAATTCTTCACTTTGTAAGCTATGGACTCATCACTTAGTAAGCTAGACACGTCTTCTAAACGTTGACACGTCTTTTCTATTAATTGGCTTACCATAGTTTTCTATGGGTCAGCTTTTTTTCTTGAAGTGGCCAAGTAGTAGAGTCCATGGTCCGCAAAAGAGAGAGAACCAAGCCCAGTTCCCATCTTAGTTATCTTGTGTTTCTACACAATCTGGCTTTTATTCGGGTGCTATTCCCCCTACAGCACTGTTAAGTCTGGAACCACATTTCCTCCTAAGGCAAGCCGACCCTCTCTCTAGCTTGTTCATCCTTCTGATGTTCCTGACGCGTTTACTTTGCTCCTCTAAGCAAGCATGCTGTAGTAGCATTCTAAAACCGATTAAATGTGTTGAAGCTCTGCAGTGCAGGAACTAGAGGCGTGTGCGTGCATGCGACAAACGCTTCAGCAGGACAGCAGCCACTTAGCTATGTGCTCTTCTCAGACCAGCGCTCCTGGGCTCGCGATGGAACCTGGACTCGCGCAGCTGCTCTTCTGTTCCTCATTGGTGGAGTCGAGAGGCGTGGCGCGCTGCACCGACCAATTAGAGGTGGCCCGCGATGGCACGTGCGCGGGGCTGGCCTGGGAGCTTGGACCAAGGCCAGTGCTGCAAGAATTCAGGAGGAGCAGCGGCCCGGAGCTGCAAAACTCAGCTGCAGGGCCGCTCTCTCTCTCTCTTTCTCTTGGGTGCTTGCTATCGCCATGTGGGGCGCGCTGAGGTCAGTTCTGCGGCCCTGCAGTCGGGCCTCCGTACCCCGGCAGCGCGCCTATCACGGGGACGCGGTGGCCCGACTGGGCACCCAGCCTGACTCGGGCTCTTCCACCTACCAGGTAGGTTGAAAGAAGGTCCTGGAGGCCTGCTCGCCCTCCTGCCCGGGAGTCACCGGCGGCCGGAGGGTGGGCATGCTTTGATCTCTGCTGTTCTTTCCTCTTGCAGCTTCAGGCATCGTTCTGGGACTCAATAGGGTCCTGTGAAGTTTGCAGAAGGAAGAAGTCGTTCCAATGTGATTTTACTTCACTTTTAGGACTGGCGCTGGCATTTTGTTTCACTGAAATCAGTGGTTCTCAAAACCCCACAAAACATTGTTGCTTGGGTATCTTATAGATGCCGAGCCCGGTTTGGCAACTTTGTAATCAGGAAGTTGGGTGTCCTCAAGTTTGTATGGCTAGTATATTCCTTAGGGGTCTTGTGGTAGCCACCTTTAGAACTACCTTAGCACGGCAGTGCCAGGCCATATTTACACGCGTCCGTTTAATAGCTATATTAACAATAAATACACAACCCATGATATCTTTACATAGCTTTTCTTGGAATTGAGGGCCTTCCCCAGGCTGAAGAAGCAACTCATAACTCGTGAAATATCAAAGCTGAAAAACTTAAATCTGTTCCATGGCTTCTAAACCTAAGGAGTCACCATCTGAATTGTACATAGAACCAGCAGTTGTTTGTCTGGGAAGAAGTTAACTCAGAAACACGAAGTCGTTTGTGCGGTATTCTAAAGTATTTGGCATGGAGATGTAGGAGTGGAACTCACATGGAGCTGGGGGATGTTAATTAGAAATCCGATAGCTGTGTGTCTGTGTAGTAAGTGGTGTCTAAACCCTGAAAGGCTGAGAGTGCAAAAGTTGCAGATGAGGGTGAGATGAATTAGGTCGGGAAAGGCATGGCAGGTTCAAAACGAAAGACAGAGGCCGGATGGAAAACTAGAGGATGTGGATACCCTTTACAATGAGCAGATAGCAGAAGCAGGTGGATCTTTGTGAGTTTGGGTCCAGCTTGTGCAACAAAGCCAGTTCCAGGACAGCCAGAGTTACAGAGTGAGACCCCCTTCTCAAAAAACCACCACCACCACCACAACAACAAAATACAATTACTATCCACTAATAGTACAAAATAATAGATTTCACTGCGATATGTGTGTGTGTGTGTGTGTGTGTGTGTGTGACACTCTTACCTCCTCTCCACTCTTCTGCTGTCTCCTTTTCTCTTTCCAAAATGGTTCTCATACTTTCATGTCATATAATCTAGATTCTGCCTGTGAGAGAAAATGTGGAATTTTCCCCACCTTCCTAATGCGATGCTCTCCAGTTCCAACCGTTTTCTTGAACACAGTTATTTTACTATTTTTAGGGCTATCTTGTTTGTTTATTTTATTTTATTTTATTTTATTTTATTTTTTGGCAGTTTCATACACAAATACAATGTATCTTTTTGTTTGTTTTGAGATGGATTTTTTTTCCCTGTGTAGACCTGGCTATCCTGAGATCAGCTCTGTAGACCACACTGAGCTCAGTGGTCTCCTGCCTCTGCTTCTGCGGTGTAAGTCATGTGCTAGCACACCCAGCCGGTGTATCTTAATGCTATCTATTCCCAGTTCCCCCAGTCATCCTTCCCAGTGTGTTCCTCCCTCCCACCCTACCTACCCATGTCCTTCTAATACCACTCCCCTTAAAAACTCACTGAGTCCTATTGGTGCTGCTTGCTAGAATGTTGACTGACCATTGGCTTGATCTTGTGCGGGTCTTGTTCAGGTAGCCACAACTTCAGCAAGCCCATGAGCACAATAGCTATGTTAGATCCAGAAGACAGCACTCCTCCCCAGCCTTTGGCTCTTAGAGTCTTTCCACTCCCTCTTGCATGATTGATATTCCCTAAGCCTGTGTGTGTGTGTGTGTGTGTGTGTGTGTGTGTGTGTGTGTGATGTAAATGTCTCATTTTGAGACTGAACACTTCACAGTCATTCATGCTCAGCTCTTTGACAGTTACCAATCTCTCCGTTAGCTGCTACCCACTCCGTAAAGCAGCTTCTCTGACGGAGGTTGAGGGCAGGGCTAATATACATGTCTAAACATAAATATTTAGAAGACAGTTTGACAACACCACCATTCAGAAACACAGGAGTAGTAGGATTCTCTCCTAGAGCCCAGGTCAAGGGGAGGCCAAGCCAAGGGCTTTTGGAAGATAGCACACAAAGGCCACTGGCCATGGGTTTGACTGAACATATCCAAGAAGAAATAAGCCTTCAGGCCTTCCCCGTTCATAAATAGAATGTCTACCTCAGAAAAACCTAGCTGTTGCTGCTCTTTCTCTCCTCAAGGTCGACTCACTATGTATTCAGCCGGTAACATGTTTCAGGGGATCCCAGCCCTCAAGGCCAAATGAACAAATATTTGTCTTGGATCCTGGTTCTGTGGGTTTGTTGTAGCAGTTCTGTGTGAGGCACCAGTCTGCCTGAAGGGGCATTGGCTACAGGGGGTTGCTTTATGTCCTGCCCATATGGAAGGCTGTGAGGGCATGGGACATTCTGGAACATTCAATCCCTTTAAAGCCTCTGCCTTTTTTTTAGCCCATGAACTGCCTGTGAAGTGGTGAAGGCCACATTTCCAGCTGTCTTCCCCCTCAATGAGCCTCCTCTAAAATCTCCCATACAGGCATGCCCAGAGACGAAGCTTGTCGAGGGAATTCCTCACCCTCATGCTTGGGCTCCTTCTCTAGGTACTTCAGATACTGTCGATATGAACTGCTAGAGATAGGGAGGCCCAGATTGCTCACAGGGGAACCTGGAGGAGGGATTTGGGATAGCTGCTCAAACACTGAGTTCCAAAGTAGAAGAAAGATAAACAGACAAAGCAGCTGCCTTACATGCAAACTTTAACTGCATGTGCCTGTGTCTGCGTGTCTGTGTGCCTGTGTGTCTGTGTCTGTGTCCACACAACCCAGGTGCACAGGGAGACCAGGGGTCAACTCCAGGTGTCCTTCCTCAATATTTCTCAGTCACTGCGTATTCCCACTTTCAAATGACTTCTTATTGTCCAGAAGCTTGCCAGTTAGGCTAGGCTAGCTGGCCGGTGAGCCCCTGGAGTCTCGCCTGTTCCCCACTTGCCTGCACTGGAGTCAAAAGTGCACACCATCATGCCTGGACTTTTTTTTACAAGGCTCTGGGGGATTGAACTCAGGCTCTTATTCTTGCAAGAGGAATGTTTTACTCACTAGATATCTCCCCTAGCCCCTGTGTGACTTTTAAAAGAGCCTTGGTAGAAGTTGGAACTGACAACTCTAGTTTCTATTTCATTGGATAAAATTAGTAACACCCTCACGGCCAAAGGAAGTTAGGTGCTGTCAAGTTTTTATGAGGCGTGTTGTCACCTGAAATACAGTTGGGATTCAAACCCTGAGAAGATGGAGAGAGTGTGTGTGGACAAGAGGCTGGCCCAGCCTGCCTCGGTGGTAAGCATGGGAATAGATGATGCTTATGATTTGGACTAAAGATTGGACAGAGTTTTCAAAAGAAGAAAGACATATAGCCAGTAAATATTTTTTTTTAAAAACATTCAATGCCCTTAGCTATCAGGAAATGAAAATAAAAAATGCTTTGCCAGCCTTTCTTATCCTGACAGAATGGCTAGTGTCAAGAACGCCAACGCAAACTATACCAGTGAGCTTGGGTGGAAAGGGGAGACCTTAGTTATTGTTGGTGGGCTGTGAAATCACTGTGGGTTTCTCAAAACCTAAAATGAGAACTTCCATATGACCTACCTATACCTCTCCTGGGCATAGACCCAGGTTAGCTGTGGTTGTGGTTCCCAGGTTAGTTGTGATTCCCAGGTTCTTACTCTCTTTGCCGGCTGACAGTGTCTGGGTGCCAACAAATCACCTGCTCAGAGAGGAGATGGTGGGGTTCGCAGCCTGAGTTTCCCTTTGGGGTGTCAGATGCCGCTACATGCTACACCAGAAGGGGACAGTAGGTTCTGGGACAAATGCTGTGGGTCCAAGGTTTCCTCTTGGACTATTTTGGTGTCAAGGGTACACCTGCCCTGAGGAGAAGTCAGGAATAGGGGGTCCAAGGTCTGTGTTCCCCCCTGGAGCCGCTGTACACCAGTCCAGAAGGGGAAAATGGAGCCCAAGACAAACAGGATCTTGTCCTACTGGGAACAAATGCCAAGTACCAGGGGGCCAGGAAAAGAAAAAAATGCCTTCTTCAGGAGTCTTAGTGTCATGGCTCGTTTAGGAGAAGGCCTCCTCTGTGGCAATCTTTAATGAAGCAGCTCTCTGAGACCATCTTGGCTTGTTCCTATTTCTTTGTTGGGGTGATGCAGATGCATACACTCTTTGGGGAGAACCAGGGATTCTATACCTTTTGGGGGAAGGGTGTGAGAATATGCAGGAAGGGAAAGTCATTGGCTGAAGGCTAAGGCTGTCTAGATACATCATTACCATGGAGAAGAGTTCCTGGGGCTATGCTACATGACTAAGGACGCCTGGTCCTCTCGGTTGATGGTCTCAGAACAGGCATAGGGGCAGGGAATGGGCAACACGACTCCTACTATCTCAGATCTGGGGTCTCGTCACCAGTTCTTAAGTGTCTGGTAGTGCGGTCCCACATGCCCTATACTCAAGGGCCTCCATAACCCACTACTGAGATATTTGCACATCCATGTCACTGTTGTTCTATTCACAATAGCAGGGAAATAGGATTAGCCTAGGTCACCATCAGATGAGTGGGAAATGTAAATACAGTTCACAATCACAGTGGAGTTTTATCCAGCTATAAGTAAAAGTGAAATTGTGAGACTTGCAGGAAATTGGATGGAACTGGAAAATACCATATTACATGAGAAGGCTCGGGCTCTGAAGACAGTTTATTTATTTCATTTATTCAGACCCTAGTTTCTGTTTTTATATGTGTGCATTAATGTGGGACTGAGTATGTGTAGAGCCCAGGACTAAACTAGAAAGGGACCCATGGGGGCGGGGATGGATTTTTTAAGGTGGGGGTAGGGGGGAGTAGATAGCACATATGATGTGGGGGGATAGGGAAAGGTTTTCAAGGGAGGAAGGAAGGGAGAGGTGGGAGAAAAGGTCATCCCACATGACTATGAAAAAGCCACAGGGAGAGATTTTCCTCAGTGGTGTAGCCTGGCAAAGTGCCCATGCTCAGTCAGTGAATCCTTAACCTGTGCGACTGTAAAAATTCTGATGAGACCCATTGGGTTACAAAACAACACACAAGCAATAAGCCACTGAACTACGCAAGGACAGAGGACTGTTAGGGAAGAGGGAGGGCATTCATTAGTGGGAGCAGGGGAGAGACTAGCAGGTGGATAAGATGGGAGGGAACAGGATCAAAATATATTGTGTGTGTATATGAAAATACATCGTGTATGTGTATGAAATTCATTGTGTATGTATATGAAATACGTTGTGTATTTGTATGAAATACATTGTGTGTGTATGAAATACATTGTGTATCTGTATGAAATACATTGTGTATGTGTATGTGTATGAAATACATTGTGTATGTGTATGTGTATGAAATACATTGTGTATGTGTATGTGTATGAAATACATTGTGTATCTGTATGAAATACATTGTGTGTGTGTATGTGTATGAAATACATTGTGTATGTGTATGTGTATGAAATACATCAGGTATGTGTATGAAATACATTGTGTGTGTATGAAATACATTGTGTATGAAATACATTGTGTGTGTATGAAATACATTGTGTGTGTGTATGAAATACATTGTGTGTGTATGGAAGTACATTGTGTGTGTATGGAAGTACATTGTGTGTGTGTATGGAAATACAACAAAACCCATTAGTATGTGTACTTAATATTTGGGGGCCAGCAATATTGCTCAGTTTATAAAGGCACTTGCTGTACAGGCCTGAGACTTGCCTTTGAACCTAGAACCCACATAAAGATTGAAGAACCTGGCTCTGTATGTCTGCCATGCCCTGCCCCAGTAATAAGAAATTTAAAAAAAATTGCTAACAAAAAAAAAAAAATACGTAGAAATCTTAGGCTGTGCATGGTAGTGAGCACTTCTAACCCCACCCCTTAGGAAAGTTGGGGCAAGAGGGTCAGGATCAGTGGCTTGCAGTGACCACATGATGAGTTCAGAACAGTCTGGAGTCTTCAAGATCCTGCCTCGGAACAACAGAAGGCTGGAGAGATGCTCAGTGAGTAAGAGCACTTGCTGGTCTTGTAGAGGGCCCAGATCCAGTTTCCAGTACCAATATGGTGGTTCACAGCCAGCCAGAACTCTAGTTCTGGGAGATCTGACACCTTCTGATCACCAAGGGCCCCAGGCATTCACATGATGTGTGTCCTTATATGCATCTTACACAAAATAAATAAACAGATAAATGTAAAAGAATTAACGTAGTACCCTCCCCTTGTGGGACCTCCCCTTGTGAGCAGCAACTCTGATGCAAACACACCCATAAAGGGAGAGAATAGAGGCCTAACAGGGGTAAGAGATGGTATCGAGATTACATAATGCTCTGTGACACAGCCTCCGCATGCTCTCTGCCCTGTTCTCACAGAGAGCAGTGTTCTTCCTGCATTCATGTCCACCACCACCACCACCACCACCACCACCACCACCACCACCACCACCACCACAGGGCGCTTCAGAAGACCTTGGCAAAGAAAGATTTTTCATTATTTTTTAAACATAGCTTTTTTGTTTTTCCAGGCAAGTTTTCATGATGTAGCTCAGGCCGGCCTTGAGTTCCCTATCTTGCCTCAACATCCCATTCGGGCCATGTGCCACTATGCTTGGCCCTTTTCCCTGTTTCTTAACAAAAGGCTGGCTTAACTAGGGTAAAGATCTCCAGCCTTGGCTCTCAACCTTCCTACCACTTTTAATACATTTCCTCGTGCTGTGGTGAACCTCAACTGTCAAATTATTTTCATTGCTACTTCATAACTGTAGTTTTGCTACTGTTATGAATTTTAATGTAAATGTCTGTGTTTTCCAATGGTCTTAGGTGACCTCTGTGAAAGGGTCAGTCCACCCTCAAAGGGATAGCGACCCACAGGTTGAGAACCACTGGTCTGGAGTCTAGCTAGCTCTGGTTTGGATTGACTGTACTCTAGATTGGGCAGCATGTTGCTGCCGAGATTGTACCTTGGGCCTGTGGTACTCTGACAGAGGGCACTTGGTTTCCCTGTATGTTGTGAACTATTCTTATCAGCCGTGGGAGGGAGAGGGAGAGAGAGAGTAAGAGGGAGAGGGGGGGGGGGAGAGAGAGAGAGGGAGAGGGAGAGGGAGAGGGAGAGGGAGAGGGAGAAGGACTGTCTTCAGGAGTTACAATACAGGTGTGTGTGTTGTGTGGAGTGGGGCGGTCAGTTAAATTTCTATTTGATGGGGCAAACAATTAAAAACAACAACAACACCCCACACTGGTACATGAGGATCTGTCTCACTGGCTTCCAGATCTCCACAGGAAGAAGAGCAAGCTGAAGGACCAGTGAGGATGCTTTAGTGGAAAGACCTACAAGCAGAGCATTCTCAGTGATGTAGGAAGAGAGGAAAGAGACAGGTTGATTGATTGAGGCAGTCGAGATCTTACTGTGTGAAATCCTGTTTAAACTGACAAAACTGTAGAACCAAGTCTGGCAGAGGGGGAAGCCACACTAATGGGCTATTTGGTGAAATTCACAGGTGAGTGGTACGCAGTAATAGTTCTCATCTTTGGGCCTGTGGAAATTCTAGGATTTCCTGCAAAATAATTGAGAATGCCCAGGTGTGATGTGCAGCTGTAATTCCAGCTGTCAGAAAGCAGAGGCAGGAGAATCAGGTGGCTGGCGTGGGCTGCAGGGTAAGATACTGTTTCCAAACCTTCTTTAAAAAGGAAGGGATAGATTCTTTTGTAAATACTTTGTAATGATGTCTGCCGACTTCATTTTGGAGTGTAGTTAGCAATGTTAAAGATGAATTGTTTGGTCTTCTGGAAGCCAGCACAGAATTTGTGGTTGTTTTTCTTCAAGTTAAATAAACTACAGAATTTGAAAACAAAAATACAAATTAAAAAGAAGGAAGCAACGTTGGCAGTGTTCAGGCTGCGCTAGTCTTTTCTGTTGTATCTAAGGCTCTCCATCAAAGTCATGGGCAATCGGACAAAGTACAGGGGCACTGAAACTGCCCGTGGGACCCTGACGGTGCGATCACGCAGACACACCTCTTCTTTTGCTCCTCCAGTACTGTCGACTAAGTGGGACTAGGCAGGAGTGAGTCCCATCATTCCCTGCGGCCCACTGATGCGCCTTCTGCAGTTTTTACCACCTATATATAGTCTCCCGATGCCTGAAACCACTGAGTCAAAGATTCCAAGAAGAAGCAACTCCCCAGTTTAAATAACTGTACGTCCAACTGTAGTCAAGTTGGCGACCAAGAATTGCCTTCACAGCCCCTACACCCACACGAATACTGGAAGACTCTGTGGGTTATACGAAAATAAAAATAAATAAAAAGAGGACAGGAACTTGGGAGGCAGGCATGTGCAGGGTCTGGGAGAAGTAGGTGGAGGTGGGATAAATATGATCAAAGTCCATATGATAATATATGACAATATGTGACATTCTCAGAGAGTAAATAAAATGCTAAATTTAAAAAGTTTAAAATAGTGCATGTCACATGGTTATAATTTATTGCTGTGATTGTCTTACTGTTCCTAACTTAAAAGATGAAACTTTCTCATAGGTCTGTTTGTAGGGGAACATCCAGTACTGCCAAAGTCTTAGGCATCTGTGGGATGTCCTGGGACATAGTCCCTGAGGGCGAGGGGGTGTTGCTATGGATGCTTACTGGAGAAATAATGTTACATATGGCGGTGGCTGGGAAAATCCTTTTTTCCTTTGTCTTTATCAACTTCAATATATTATTACTGTTCTTTATGTTTGGGGTGTGTGTGTGTGTGTGTGTGTGTGTGTGTGTGTGTGTGTGTGTGTGTGTGCGCGCGCACACACAACCTTGTAGAGTCCGTTCTTGCTTTTCTCCTCTATGTAGTACTGGGGATTGAACTTGGCTTGTCAGCAAGTACTTCACCCTCTGAGCCGTCTCACTGCCCCAGCTCTTCAGTTTCAGACCGACGGTGGATTGTTCTTCCGTGTGTGTGCACCTTACGGAGTTACTCGGTGTGTGGGTTTCAGCAGCATGATGTTCCTTTCATTGAACATGGGGACGTATTCAACCCTAAACTTGGAAACACCTAAGGCCCATTTTTTTCCAGCAGCGGATGTTTCCAGGGTGTCTTTAAACATAGACTGAAGTTGGGGCAATGATTGACAGTTTGGATGAAGCTTCCAAAACTTTCTAGAACTTCTTTAAACTCTGAGTGTTGGACTACAGAGATTGCTCTTGATGTTGGCAGAGAGGGAAAGTGGGATTTCAGCCACTGGGTTATTGAAGAGGGCTTGCCAGCTCAGTGACAGCCTTTTCTGACTTACAGGAAGCCTTCTTCTCATCAGTTAACTTTTTATCTCTCTGATAAGCTACTTTATTGTTTCAGTTTGCTTGTTTGGGACAAAGTGTTACTATGTAACCCTGACTGTCCTTGAACTCGCTATTCTTCTGCTTCTGCCTCTGGAGTGCTGGGATTATGGGCTTACACCCTCATATAGCTAGCCTAATATTTACAATTTCTTTGTGGTGGAAGATATTAAATTTCTTCTAGCACTTTTTGAAATATGCAATACAGTGCTTTTTTATCTGTCATCACCCCGCTGTGCAACAGAACTCGGAACTATTTCTCCCATCTAATTATAAATGGCTGTTGACACACCTTTCTCTGTTCCCCTCTCCTCTTGAGAAAGAAACCTTAGGATTAAAGGCTTTTTTTTTTTTTTTTAATATGTAAGCATTAATTGGGTGGTTTTAACCCTTCAGTGAGCCTAAAAATGTTAATAGTGCTCCACGGGGTCCAGCAAGGTGGTTCAGTGTATAAAGCTGTTTGCCATCAAAGTTTACCGCCTAACAGTGGAAAGAGAGAAGGAGGGAGGGAGGGAGAAAGAGAATGAATGAATGAATGAATGAATGAATGAGTCAATAAATAAATAAAATGAAAATAAACTCAAGTAAATAAATGGAAAAAAAAAAAGAAATAGAATGGACCTTAGGTATATAGCTAAAGCAAAGTGTGTCTGTACCTCAGCAGTGACACCAACTCTTTCCTTTCCACCTAGCGGCATGTTGAGGTGTGAACAGGAACCCTGTCAGCTTGCCCAGGGACTGAGGTCGGCCTGCTGCATCTGTCCCTGAACTGCACTCTGGTGGCTGCAGCCTGAGGTTATGACGAGATCTTTGAGAAGTGAGTTTCGGGGACAGATATGGAGATGGCCTTTGGCTGCACCTCCTGCAGCCCCTGTCTGCCACTGTCTGGTTTGTGCCCGTGAGGCTTGTCCCACCCCTGTGCCAGGGCTCTCTCAGAAGGCAGCAGTCCAGGACAGTTCTGGACAGTGGTAGACACAGCCCTTGTTTTTAGATGGTTCCTCCCTTGGAGCTTCTGAAAGGCAGCAGTGTGTGACGTCATGCATTTCAGTTTACACTGCTCTAATGCCACCCTTTGGCGACTGGTGGAGCAGACATGCTCTGGGGATTCGCTTCAGGCAGCGGCTCGGACCGTCTCTTGGGTTTAATAATAGCAGAGCTTCTGGTAGGAGTCAGGCGGGAGACAGTGTTCCAGACAGCTTCTAGAGTTAAGTTCCCAGCAGGCTCTGAGTACACCAGGCCACTCAGAAGATATCTAAGCCGTGCAAGCATAGAGTTTTGTTCTTACTGTTACTTTCTTGTTGTGTTGACGCAGGCTCTCCTATGGCTCAGGCCCACTTCAAACTGTGTAGTTAACGATGACCTTAAACGGGATTCTCCTGCTTCACCCACCTCTGCCCAGTTTCTCCTCCCGCCCTCCCTCCCCACTGAATAGTGGAATGTTCTGTATTGGGTTGGAATCTCAGGATAGTGACTGATGATAGTATGGCACGAAACACATGGTGGATAAAAACAGCCAGCCAACTTGTGACCCTTAAAAAGTGTGTTGTGAAAGGTGTGCTGTGGTGGTGCACACCTGTGATTCCTACACTCGGGTGGTAGGTAGCTGCTGAAGGGTCCAAAGTTCACAGTCATTCTCAGCTACATACTGAGTATAGGCCAGCGTGGGCTAAGTGAGATGCTGCCCGCCCTCCTGACCTAAACAACAACTACTACAATAACGAAACACCCTCCCTGGTGGTACATGCCTTTAATCACTGCACTTGGGAGACAAAGGCAGGTTGATTTCTGAGTTCCAGGCTAGCCTGGTCTACATAGCAAGTTCCAGGGCTATACTGAAAAGCATTGTTTCAAAAGCAAAAAAGGATGTGTGTGTGGGGCGGGGGAGGGGTATGGGTGTGTGGGGTGTGTGTGGTGTGTGGTGTGTGTGTGTGTGTGTATGGTGTGTGGGTGTGTGGTGTGTGTGTGAGTGTGTGTGTGGTGTGGGGGTGTGTGTGGTGGGGTGTGTGTGTGTGTGTGTGGTGTGTGTGGTTGTGTGTGTGTGTGGTGTGTGTGTGTGTGTTGTGTGTGTGTGCGTGTGTGTATGTGTGTGTATGTGTGTGTGTGAGTGTGTGTGGTGTGTGTTGTGGGTTATGTGGTGTGTGTTGTGTGGTCTGTGTGAGTGTGTTGTGTGTGTGAGTTGTGTGTGTGAGTGTGTGTGTTTGTGGTGTGTAGTGTGTGTGTTTGTGAGTGTGTGTGTGAGTGTGAGAGTGTGGGGGGGTTGTGTAAGTGTCTGTGTGTGTGTGTGTGTGTGTGTGTGTGTGTGTGTGTGTGTGTGTGTGTGTGCCTGATTTAATATATCAGTTGAATGTGGTAGGTATCTAAAGGAGAAAGGAGTGGTGAGAACAACAATGAAACGAAAGAAACATGGTTAGGACTTAAAAACAGGGCTCAGCCTTGAAGAGGTGGCTCAGAGGGACCCGAGGTCCTAAAAAAGAGCTGAACTCATGGGCAGGAAGAAATCTTTCTGCAGGATGGAGTGTGCCAATTTGGAGTAGGCACATGGGTGGGGGTGGTGGTGGCCTCATGTGGAGGTCACATAGAGATGGCGTAGGTGCCTCTACTTTTCTTTCCTTTTTTGCAGTATGGGGTTGCACCCAGGACTTTACCTGTGGTAGGCAAGGTCTCCACCTCTGGCCACACACTCAGCCTTTCAGAAAATATTTACATACTATTTTTATGTGTATGCATTTGTGTCTGAATAAATTTATGTGCCCCGAGCTCTTTAGAGCCCACTGAGGCCAGAAGAGGGCATCAGATCTCCTGGAGTTACAGGAAGTTGTGAGCTGCTCTGGGGGGTGCTGGGAACAGAGCACATAGGTGCTCTAAACAGCTGGCCCTCTTTCCAGCCCCCTTGATGTGTTTCTTGACTTTTTGGTTAAAGGATAATGACTTATAACATCCCTCTGTGCTTCTGTTTCAGGAGAACTATGAGCAGATGAAAGCTTTAGTGAATCAACTTCATGAACGAGCCCAGTATATAAGACTGGGTAAGTGTCTCTCTCTGTCTGTCTGTCTGTCTGCCTGTCTGTTTTACAGCTTGATATGTACCCCAGGCTGGCCTTGAACTCATGATCCTCTTGCTTTACTCTCCCAAACAGTGTGAATACAGTCATGAGCTACTACTTGCAGCTACAAAGTAAGATTCTTAGTGTATTACAGGCACCTACCTTAGAAGGAGCAATGTGAATGTTATAGCCCTCATTAAAAAATACTCTCCCCAATGTCCTCCCAGGCAGGTTCTGTTTTGTCCATAACCTGTGCTCTGAGAATACTGTTGCAATCTTAGGCATTACTATGCCTGGAAGACAGCTTTCATCTGTTGAGGTGATTAGAGAAGTAAAAATATAAAAAAAAATATCACCTGAATTTGTTTTCTTTCAGGAGTTTTTTCAGGAAAAGTAACTGATGCGTGGCCGGTGAACACAGCAGCCATTAAAGTTGTCTATTCCATTCTGTTCTGTGTTAGGGAAGGAAGAACTGCCATGTTGAGCCAGGAAAAGGTATCGAGAGATGTTCCAGGTGTCTGTTCTGTTACTAAGCACTTTGGTTAAATTTGTTTAACTTTGAGATTACGTGTCTTGGTTTTTTGAGACAAGGTTTCTCTGTGTAGCCTTGGCTGTCCGGGAACTCACTCTGTAGACCAGGCTGGCCTTGAATTCAGAGATCCTCTTGTTCTGCCTTCCGAGGCATGTGCCATCACTGCCGGGTGCGATCAGGTGCCTAGACTGGACTTCTCTCTGCGAAGTCAAGGATTGCCTTGGGCTTCTGATCCCCCTGATCTCACCTCCCAGGTGCTGAGATTATAGCCGTGCACATCATGCCTGGTTTATATGTTCCTGGGAATGAGGTCAGCATTCTAACAGCTACATTGTTTAATTCTTCTAATAAACTTTCAGTTTCTAGTTCTTATCTAAGTCTTGTACTTAAATTTAGGGATCAGTGTGAATTACAACTTTAAATATACGTTTCCATTTTCTTTTAAATTAATAGATTATATACAGAGTTAGTAAAAGGGGACTGAAAGTAGAAGTTAGTAAGACTCCGCTCTGTCGAGAGCCTAAATGAGTTAAGTCTCCCTCGGAAAGACGGCTGCAATTTACACTCTTGAAGTGCTATGGAAACGAGCAAACTGTAACCCTCTGGTGCCAAAGACAGCCACCAGAGTAAGCCATTACAAAACCATAAACTTACTTTAAAAATGAGTTGTTTTTTTTTTTTTGATAACACAATTCCCATGTTCTCATTATTTTGTAGACGATGTGTCATGTTACAATGTCGAAAGGTTGGCTGGCGCTTTAGAAGGCAATGACTTTACAGGGTCTGGGTTTGTGGCTCAGTGGTGGTATGTATGCCTTAGCATAGTCACCTCTCCACCCCCACAAAAGAGTAAACAAAGATGCAGATTAATACACTGCCTCTAGAAAAAGAACCCACATGCTTGCCAAATTAAAAACCTAATGTTGTCTGAAGAGGTGACCCCATGACTACATCCATCCTCAGTGTGGGTTTCTGGGGTCATTAGGACAGATGGCTTTGAGTCAAGGGGGAACCCAAGTCCTGTGATGTGGACCTGCTGAGGGTGGTGGGTTCTTGTCAGCTGCAGGGGAAGTTGGTCTCCAGCAGGAGAGGACTGAGCAGGCCTGAAGCAGAGGAGAGGTAGGATGTTGTTGACACTCATGGTTTTGTCCAGAATTGTTCTGCCACTAGAATTATAGTGGGCATTATATCAGCACATATTAATTTGTATTAATTATTAAGCCATATTAAAATACTTTTTAAAAAGATTTATTTTATTTATTATGCATACAGCATTCTGCCTGCATATAAGCCTGCAGGCCAGAAGAGGGCACCATATCTTATTATACAGGCCTCTGAGCCACCATGTGGCTCCTGGGAATTGAACTCAGCACCTCGGGAAGAGCAGCCAGTGCTCTTCTGAGCCATCTCCCCATTAGTTTATTTGTTTTTAGAACACTGATAGTCGTTTGTCTGTATCCATGTCTGTGTGAGGGTATCAGATCCTCTGGAATTGGAATTACAGACAGTTGTGAGCCACCATGTGGTTGCTGGGAATGGAACCTGGGTCCTCTGGCAGAGCAGCCAGTGCTCTTAACCACTGAGCCATCTCTCCAGCCCCCTAAAATATTCTTAAAGGAAATTGGAAAATAAAGAAGTATCCAAAAAAAAAAAAAAAAGAACAAACCTCACCCATAAATTATTGCTCTAAATGTACATTTTTAGCATGCTTTTGGACAGGTCTGCAGTCGCTTTAGTAGCAAGTTGTAAGCTTTTGAACCGTTTAAGGGTTTTGCAAACCTCGGTCTGAGTGCTGTAGGCTGACCTAGCCGGTAACTTGATAACGAAGTAGGAAATATTACTTGCTCTCCTCTTTTAAATTTTTCCTTGTCATTATAGAGCTGAGACTTCTGTTTTTTTTCCTTTCCATTCATTGATTTATTTGTTCACTTTATATCCCGATTTCTGACTTTTTAATGAAAAATTTATTTTTATTTTGTACACATTGATATTCTACTTGCATGTATGTCTGCGTGAGGGTGTCAGATCCCCTGGAACTGGAATGACAGACAGTTATGAGTTACCATGGGGGTGCTGGGAAGTAAACCCGGGTCCTTTGGAAGAGCAGCTGGTGGTCTTAGCCATTGAGCCCTCTCTGAGCCTGACTTCCGACTTTGAAATTAATGCAGTTTCTGATGTAGTTTTCAGACAGGGGGAGGGGCAGATGTTTGTGGATGTTTCTTAGGTACTCCTTGACATTTTTCATTAGCAAGAACATGACAAATGCAAGATTGGGTATTAGGGGACTCTTGGCCTCTTTCCCATTTTCTCACCTCTGACCACATTCCATTTCTTCTGTGCACAGGTTTCTTCTGTGGCTTTACTGTGTTTGATCCTCCTCATTTTTAACCTGTTGAACACGGAGGGTGGCAGTGACTGTCATTCTGTAGACAGAGAATTGATGACCCCTGTGGTGCTTTCATAATACCCAGAACCAAGTATTCTGATTAAGCCACACTCATCGAAGGGCTCTGAGTGTTTTGATAAATTTAGAAGTGCTTTGTTTTCATCCTGTTTTATCTTTATATTTTTAATCCCGAGCAATATCTTTATGGCATTAATCATCTGGTTTTGGTGGTTGAGGCAGGGGGCTCTTGTATGTTTTTTTTTCTAAGACATTTTAAATTGGAAGGCAAATTCTACTCATGTTATCCTGCAGTAAGTGTCCCGTGGGAAGTGACAACACTGAGACACTAGTCAGTGTGTGTAGAAGCAGACAGCGGGTCCTGTCTGACCCCTGGAAAGAAGCTGGAATCCTGCTGTAAAATGTTTCCTGATTTCAGGAATGCTGTCGTGTGAACATAATGCAAATCTTAGAGTCAGGGTAACTTGATGAATTGCACATAAGAGCTTAGAACAATTGGCCATGAGCGAAATGAGTTTGTCCAGCACAAGGTCTGTGAGAATGGGTGTTTGTTCATTTCTATTAGAATGGAGTCTAACTCCATAGCTCAGGCTGTTTCTGGATCAATCCTTCTGCTTCAGCTTCTGAGGTATTGGGGCTGCAGCTGTAAACTGCCTCATCTAGCTAACATAAAAACTTAAGAGCCGTCTTTGGAAGGCTAAGCGGCTCTGTCGTGCTGTCACGGAGTCAGTTCTCTATAGAGGAGCTGGACACGGAGGGCTATGTCTGTAATGCTAACACAGGAAGTAGAAGCAGGAGGATTCATGGGGAGCCATGGCTCTGTAGCAAATTGGAGGCTTGCCAAGCTGTATGAGACCCTGCCCCAAAAATTAAAATGAGCGTGCACATGCACACACATTCACACACACACACACACACACATGCACATTCATGTACACACACACTCCCACACATACTCACACATGCACACACTCACACATAGGCACACACAGGCACACACACTCACACATACGTATACACACACACACACACGCACATTCATGCACACACACTCTCACACACATACTCACACATGCACACACTCACACATAGGCACACACAGGCACACACACTCACATACGTATACACACACACATGCACATTCATGCACACACACACTCACACACATACTCACACATGCACACACTCACACATAGGCACACACAGGCACACACACTCACACATACATATACACACACACACACATGCACATTCATGCACACATACACTCACACACATACTCACACATGCACACACTCACACATAGGCACACACAGGCACACACACATTCACTCACACACACACATACACACATCATACACACACATGCACACACTCACACACCCACACACTCACACACTCACTCACACACACACACTCACATACACACTCACACACACACACACTACACGCACACACACACACACGCACACACACACACACACTCACACACACACATGCACACACTCACACACACATGCACACACACACACGTGCGCGCACACACGCACATACACACACACATGCACATTCATGCACACACACACTCACACACATACTCACACATGCACACACTCACACATAGGCACACACAGGCACACACACTCACACTTACATACACACACACACACACACACACACACACACACACACGCACGCACACACAGGAGCTTCATTCTGTGCTCACCAAGTCTGCATTGGGGATAACTCACCCTTTGGCTCTTTATTATCAGCTGATGTATTATCAGCTGAGCCAGATGAGAGAGAGAGAAGGAGAGAGAGGGAGAGTGAGAGCTGAGAAGGAGTGATACTCTCTCGTATCCTTCCCACTACCCCCTCTTTGTCATCCAAGTCCTGCTTTTGGCTCCTCGACCGTTAGCCGCTTTAGGAGCACCCATGTCACCCAAGTCTCCAAAGACCTTTGCCCAAGCCTTGCTTTCTTTACTTTATTTAAAAACCACACTGGCAGGCCTCTTTGTTTTTAAGTATTGAAGTTAATTAGCATACAATAAGCTACATTAAAGTATGTGTCTGGAAGTGTTTTGACCCATGGACCAACACCAGAATCGAGAGAGCATCTCCTTGAATTTCTGCTCTTTGCAACTCCTGCATCCCTCGCCCACTGCCCCTAAACACCTTATTAGGAACTTGGACAGTAGTTGGGAGAAGAGAAAAAGCAATTTTAATCATACTGTCTTGCAATTAACTCATTTTGAAAGAAGAAATAATGTGTGATATAATGCTCTTGGTAGCGCTAATGTAGAATTACTCTTAGGAGTTTTCTGTGTACCTCTTCAGAAGAAGAAAAAATTCCTCTTGCAGCCACGATCCCTGATTTGAACAATGAGAATATATTCAAAGTTTGTTTGACATAGGCGCAAACATAATTTCTTATGTAAATCAACAAAGAAATGGCTGTTTTTAAATCGTCAACCACTTTATTAGACAAAGGCGGCTGTGCTGAGATAAATTTAGGAGCTGGGCAGGGTGGTATCCATCTTTAATCCCAGCACTCGGTAGGGAGAAGCAGGTAGATCTGTGAGTTTGAAGCCAGCCTGGTCTACAGAGTTAGTTCCAAGGCTGATACACAGAGAGATCCTGCCTTGAAAAAAAACCCAAATAAATACATATATTAATTAATTTTAATTAATAATTTGGGGCAGTAGTAAAAAATAAGCATTTGGCATTTTTCCCACTCTGTAGCTCTGGCTTGCTTAATGTGGGTTGGGGAGGGAGGGACACACGTCATTCAAGTCACAGATGTCTTGGCCTGCAGGCTGGGTGGTAAGGCTTGGAGTCGAGAAGCCTCATTGGCTTCTGCACTGCTCTTTGGTTAGTGTAATTTTGTCAAGATTTGGTCAGGGTTGGGAATCACAGGAAATGGGAAAGTGGACCGTACCACCAGACAGAACTGGTAAGCCTGAGTGAGCCCTAACCCTGTGAATCTCAGAATTGCATATGGAAGGCGTGGGCTCAGCTCCTGCCAAACTACCTGCTCTGGGCATTTATCCACGACACTTCCCTGAGAGGACCATAGTAATCAGTCACACAGCATAAAAACCTGGAGTTCTCCATGCTAATGAAGCCCCGAGTTCTTTGGCCAATGAATGTCCCTTCCTGGGCACTCCTTCCAGGACCAGTATTTAATCCCTGGTTCACCCTGAGTAGGGGGTATGCATTCACATTAGCCATCAAATAAAGAAGATTGGCAGGCAAGGGTCGCTGGCCATGGGGGAAACTTCTTCATAAATAGCCATGCCTCAATCTCCTGGAGAAGGCCTTCTTCCAGCCTCTCCACACTCACTCAGAACCAAACCGGTTCCGCCCATCCAGGCTCGGCCCTCCCCTTCCTGCCTGGTCCATGAGGGCAAGTGTGAACTGGGATCCCTATTTTTAACTGCCAGCAGTACTCAAGTGACTGGGAACCACAACAGTTGTCCCAGATTCTGCTCTTTTCACTCGATAAACACGGACTGAGGACCCCCATGGCTGACTGTGTTCTGCTTGTCCTGAGTGGCAATGGGGTGCTCCCGGCACCCCTGTCATGAGGCAGACAGACCATCCCTGAGTCAAGGTATGACCAAAGGGACCTGCTAACCACTGTGGGAGGATTTCATCCCCTAATGGCCCCTCTAGGCAAGTTTGCACATGTCCAGCACAGAGAGAATTTCCAAAGCTAGGCTTTGATCTGCTCCAAATGAAAAATAGGATTGTTCTCAGGTACAGTGTGGGGCCTGATCTTGTGGTAGTATTTGGTACATGCAGGGCAGTGAGGCAGTGTGTGAGTTCTAACAAGAAATAGCATGCCCTTTCTTTAGACAGTGAGTTCAGAACATGTATGATATATCCTCTAGCATCAGGGATAGATTGGTGTGTGTGTGTGTGTGTGTGTGTGTGTGTGTGTGTGTGTGTGTGTGTGTGTGTATGCACATGCCATTAAAAATAATCAGTTTATTTACTGCAGAAAACTGGCATCTGGTACATCTAGGGATTAAAAACTAATTAGCTGGGGCTGGGGATTTAGCTCAGTGGTAGAGCGCTACCTAGGAAGCAAGGCCCTGGGTTCAGTCCCCAGCTCCAAAAAAGAACCAAAAAAAAAAAAAAAAAAAAAAACTAATTAGCTTTTTCTTGCACGGTACACTGAACCTTTTTTATTTTTCATTCATTTGTTTGTCCCTTTGTTTGTTTGTTTTTCCAGATACCATTTTTCTTTTGTAGCCTTGGCTGTCCTGGTACTTGCTCTGTAGAGCAGGCAGGCTTCAAACTCTGAGATCTGCCTGCTTCCGCCTCCCAGCCTCCTAGCCTCCCAGTACTGGGATTAAAGGAGTGCGCCACCACCACCTGGCCCGCTGAACCCTTTGTAAAGTGCCGTGTTTGTGTTGCTAGCATTCGGTGAGGTGGCAGCCTGTCTCCAGTCCGTCTGCTCTAACTAACTATGCTTTTATTGTAGGAGGGAGGGAGAAAGCCCGGGCGCGGCACACATCAAGAGGAAAACTGTTACCCAGAGACAGAATCGACAACCTCATAGACCCAGGGTTGGTCCACTGCTTTCTACCTCAGCGTGTCTTCTGTGTCACCAGACAGTTCCATCAACAAATGGTTCTAAATTCGGGTTCCTATAGTGTCTTAGTTAGGGTTTTACTGCTGTGAACAGACACCATGACCAATGCAAGTCTTATAAAGGACAGCATTTAATTGGGGCTGGCTTACAGGTTCAGAGGTTCAGTCCATTACCATCAAGGCGGGAGCATGGCAGCATCCAGGCAGGCATGGTGCAGGAGGAGCTGAGAGTTCTACATCTTCATCTGAAGGCTGCTAGTGGAAGACTCACTTCCAGGCAGCTACACCCACAGTCCACATGTCCAGATAGTGCTACTCCCTGGGCCAAGCATATTCAAACCATGACATAGAGAGTTCAAAGAACACCACACATTGATTGAGAGCCTGCTGTGTGTCAGACACTTGCAGGCAATGAATTGGGGCAGTTTCAGGGGATGAGTGACAGATGTCTCTGCTCTACTGAGGTCCGTTAGGTCGGAGGGAGGTAGAAAGTAAGCAGTAGACATCCGAATTGTAAAACAGACCAGAATGAAGTGGGAAAGAGAAACAACCAATCAAAAGCTCTGCCCAGAGAGAAGCTGGGTATGTCTGAGCAGCCGCAGGAAGCTGGAGTAGTTGAGTCGAAGGCTGGTAGGGGAGAACGCTAGGGTGTGGGCTCTGGTTCTGGGGGGCCCATAAGGCTATTGGTTCTGGCTTTTCAGAGAACGAGGGAACCACAGCACGAATAGACAGGACTCACTGCGTTTCTGACACGTGCTGCGTGATGACATTTATGGTGCTGGGCCCGTAGACTATATTGTGTTGGTATACTTCGTTATTTCTGCGAGTGACAGAGTCGCCCATAGCTCCTACTGTCTGGATCATGTCATGAAGCGTGACACGTGACTATTTTACATAAGGGTTCTGCTCTTCTAGCTGCTGTGCTGGAAGTGAACTGTGTGCAATAGGGTGGTGGTGGGGAGGGCGTTAAACAGCAGAGACCTGGTAGGTCTGAAGGATGGGTCATGGCAAACAAGGGAAAAGGTAGGTGGATTCGAGGGCCTGTGTATGGAGATAGGGTCTCATGTAGCTGACATCAGAATCATTGTATAGCTGAGGATGACCTTGAATACACACACACACACACACACACACACACACACACACATATACACACACACACCTAGACATTTTGGAAGTATTAGCGATTAAACCTAAGGCTTCATCCAACCTGAGCCATAGCTCTGTCGCTGACCTACAGTCCCAGCCCAGCCTTGAACTTCTGATCTTCCCTCCTCTGTCTCCCTGGGGATGGGATGACAGGCATGTACCACCATATCTGTTTTTCATGGCGCAGGGCATTGAACCCAGGGCTCCGTGCATGCCAGGTGAGAACTCTACCAAATGGGCTGTATCTTTTTCTTATGTTTGGATGAGAGGGTGCGTAAGCCCAGGGGCAGGTGTGTCAAGGCACATGGGACAGTCAGAGGACAGCTTTCAGGAGTCGCTCATCCTCTGCTATCTTACATGATCCAGGGATCAAACTCAGGCTGTCAGGCCTGTATGCAAATGCTTCTACCTGCTGAGCCATCTCACGGCCCCCAGCACACACTCGTTTATGCAGATATAGATCAGGCACCTACATTAGAAAAAGAACACAAAATACAATCATACCGAACCTAGCATTCTAGAACTCCTTTTCCTCCACGGTGTCTTGAACACATGTGTAAATGGAGGGTAAATAATACAAGCCTGGGACCTCTGAATAGATTGCTTCTGGATGTCCCAGATCTGCCATTTTCTACCTGTGGAACCTTAGACTAGTGGCTGGCTTTTGGTTTCCTCTTTAGCGGATGAGTTAGTGTTTATGAAGCCCTTGGAAGAGAGCCAGGTACATGGTAAATGTTATTACCATTTGTTCCCTTTCTGTGGTAATAGACACATTTGCGGAGCGTTTCAACAATAAGTCTCCAGTATTTTATGGTAACCTGTAACATGGCTACACCACATAATTTCCTATGAGATACTTGTCCAGTCTTCTAGAAATCTCTTTGTGGATTTTTATATGTAACATACATTTTTGAAATGTTGCCCCGTTGAAAAGATCGTTCCATCGTTGTGTGTAATGTGTTAAATCCAGATATTTAATTTAGACGACATCCTTTCTTCTCCGCAGGTCGCCCTTTCTGGAATTCTCCCAGTTCGCAGGTTACAAGTTATATGGCGAGGAGGAGGTCCCTGCAGGTGGCATCATCACAGGCATTGGGCGAGTGTCTGGGTGAGTGTCCCCCTGTGCTCAGTCGTGAGCGCAGGGAGAGTTGCTAGAATGGGGTGTCTGGGGCATGGAAGCTTAGTGCTCTCTGAGACGTGAGTGTCCACAAGTGTATTAAGCTCGTCTGTGGAGATGGAGAGGCCACAAACTGAAGGGAGAAAAGTAAAACTTACCCAGAGTTTCTGGATCCAACTTAGACTCCCCCCAAATGTAGGATTTAAAAAAATATATTTTTTAATAAAAATATTAAAAAGTTATTTTTCATATATATATAGAGAGAGTATATATTTATACTCACTATAAAATCATATTTGATACTGTTGGATGTGTTTGAACAAAAAAAACATTATATTTTCTAACTTTTATAAAATCATGATCACTGGTATTACTATATTTTTATTAATTTATCCTCTCATCTATTACATCCTGAATGCAATTGCCCCTCCCTCCTATCATCCTAGTCCCCCCCCCCATACACACACACACATAATCCCTTTTTCCTCCCAGGGATATCAACCAAACATGGCAATAGCAATAAGACTAGGCACCTCCCCTCATATTAAGGCTGGCAGTGGCAATAGAAACCAGAGGCCCGATGTCCGACAGAGCTAGGATAAAACCAAACACACCTGGGAAAAAGAAAAGAACCAAGTAAAGGAGTGTTTTTCCATGCGGTACTGGCAAAACACCCAGATTTATTTAAAAATAAAATAAAATAAAAAAAGAACCATACTGAGCCGTGGCTTAGATTAGTGTCTCAGGAGGACTAATGGCTCTTTAAAAATCAAATATGAGTGCATAATCTTGTTGAAGGTAATCATTTTCTTTCAGATAAATGGATCTGAACCATGAGTAACGAAAGCTTGGTTTTCTAGCACGAGCTGTCAGCTGGTAATTGGCAGTAGTGGCAGTCGCTAAAGTTGAAGGCTATATTGCATGTCGTATAAAAATGTAATTTTGGGGGCTGGGGATTTAGCTCAGTGGTAGAGCACTTACCTAGGAAGCGCAAGGCCCTGGGTTCGGTCCCCAGCTCCGAAAAAAAAGAACCAAAAAAAAAAAAAATGTAATTTTGCAGAAGTCTCATAGTCTCTTCCAATGGAATTTCTGCCTTTCAGAGTAGAATGCATGATTGTGGCTAACGATGCCACCGTCAAAGGAGGCACCTACTACCCAGTGACGGTGAAAAAGCACGTTCGGGCACAAGAGATCGCACTGCAGAACAGGCTCCCATGCATCTATCTGGGCAAGTCACAAGTGCACTGTGACCTGTTCTAGCTGGTGAAATGGAAAGCTGTGTGGAAGGCTGTGTGGATGCCATTGTTACTGGGTGTTTGAAAATCCTGCAGTTAGAAAGAAATTTGGTATTTGCTAGGAGCTGCTGTGAAGAGTTACTAAGGACCGTCCATTGTACCACACTGGTACATTAACAGCTTAGCGAGTTTTCTGTTAACTATAATTAATTCAAGCTCTTAAAAATAGCTAATATTTATTGATCTCTTGAGAGTCAGGCACTGTGTTAAATACTTGAGCATTACATAATTTGAGTAGATTGTAATTTAAGCTGCAGCGAATTTCCAGAGGGTCAATCTTCATTTGAAAGTTAAATATATTTTCATTAAAGGCTGTTTTGAACAGAATCTAAAAGCAGAGCAATTTAGAATTGGCACCTTCTGGATACCGGCTTAGTTTGCTAAAACTCTCGCACATATTACACGCTAGTCCTTTACAAATGTGTAAGCATTTGAGCAGGTCGTAATACAGGTTTTCTATTTTTTTTATTCCCGGAAAGTGAATTTGCCTGGTTGACTCATAAGGTAAATTTCTTTGCACACATAGAAAATAGAAAAGGAAACTACGTGCAGGCTGACAGATCCTCAGGCCTCTGCCTCCCGAGTGGAGTGCTAGGATTAAAGACACCACCACACCCAGCTCTAAGTTTTCGTTTCTTAAAGTTGTATTTATTATGTATACAGCATTTCACCTGCATGTACACGTGCAGGCCAGAAGAGGGCACCAGATCTCATTATAGATGGTTGTGAGCCACCATGTGGTTGCTGGGAATTGAACTCATGACCTCCGGAAGAGCAGACAGTGCTCTTAACCTCTGAGCCATCTCTCCAGCCCCTAAGTTTTCTTTTCAACGTTTGTTCTGTGCATTGAGAGTAGATGCTGACTTTTTACATACACAGTTTCACGTCCTCCTGAAAGCTCTCTGAAATGGCTACTATTGTTTATTTCATGGCGAAGGGAAGTTGGAGGTGCTTGGGATGTCCTGGAAGCCACCTTCGGTCTCATCTTCAGTCTCACGGCTATGACACAATGAGCTTTGAATTGAGACAGACGTCTCTGCGGGTAGCCCAAATTGGCTTCACCAATGCGTCATCACCCCAAGTGGTGCCAGGCCCTGTTGTACAGTCTGTAGTAAAACTACTCAATACTTAGGAAGCTGGTGCAGGAGGATCATAGTTTGAGCCACACAGCTAAACTGCTCAAATAAATAAATAAGTAAACAATGCCCAAACAAATAAGAAACAACAGAAACAGCGCAAGAAAGCAACATACAAATTATCCATGAATCCTTTAATGGTTTTTGTGTTGATCTAGGAAGATGTGTTTTCAGTTCCACTGGCAAGTTCATGGCGTTTGTAGGTCCTTTGCTGCTCTTTAAGGGGCAGTGTCCTGAGCTGTTCATATGCAGCTTTGAACAATGGTTGGGAAGCCTTCAGTCTGAGGGAAACCTTTTGGTTGAGCTGGGATATCTGAGATTCTAGAAGGCATGGAAGAGAGGGGGCAGGCTTCTGTGACCAGCGCTGTGACTGTTTGTCCATGCTCACCTTTCTCATTTTCCTTCTTCAGTTGACTCAGGAGGGGCCAACTTACCTCGGCAAGCAGACACCTTTCCAGACCGGGACCACTTTGGCCGCATATTCTATAATCAAGCTATTATGTCTTCTAAAAATATCACGCAGGTAATTTCTCATTGGTGAAATATAGTATTGTACTTTTGTTTGTTTGTTTAAAACTTCAGCTGTCGTTGCTACCACCCAATCCAGATGAATTAAAAAAAACAAACAGAATTTGGTCAGATGAGACGCCAAGTCCAACGATATGAGTTCAAGCTCTGGGGGGGCATGGAAGGAAGAAGAGACTGTCTTGAGAGTTTGCCTCTGACATGCATGTGCAGGCATGGAGCCAAAGCCCTTGCTGCATACAAAAAAATAAAGAAATGTAATAAAAAATTTCAAAAAAAAATTTTATTATATAATGTAATTTTATAAGGTTGTTTTCAGTTCAAACTTATATTAACTGCAGGTGTGTTCCTGAATTATAATGAATGTTAATTACCCAGGGAAAAGAGGTTTGAAAGGGAAGTCATTTTTTTTTTTTAGGACTGATCTATTAGTACAGAGAAAATGTTAGTGCCGGGGCAAAGAGAGACATAGACATAAGTCCATAGGACCTTGATTATTAGAGCAAAAGATCTTAACTCATGGGCATCCATAGGGGATCCGTAATGATGTTTGCCTGTTAAAGGCAAAGAACTAAAATCCTCGCATCAGATGAATAAACGTCAGAGCTGTGTGGAGAAAAAGCAGCAGGCAAATATGGATCCAGGGCCCATGCGTGTGACGGCTGGGTGCGTGGAACCTCACTGTGTCATGCTTGTGTTTAAGTGTGCGTTGGAGAACGGCACACACAGCTGTGACCTATGTGTGGTGGTCAGGAGGGAAGGAGAAAAGGGGGTCACTCAAGAGGAATGTGGGGGAACCTAGGTTGTATCTGAAATATTTTATTTAATTGAGATAGATTCTCAGAGTGTGTGAACGTAAGTTCTTCATAAAGGGTCTCCCTCTGGGTGATCACATTAAGGCCTGTGAGATGAGATGAGATGAGATGGTTCTAGATCCCCTGGGTGGGGCTTAGAGCTGACATTAAGCGTCCTATTGAGGCAGGGTAGACGTAGGCATCCAGAGAAAGCAACCAACTGACTCCACAAGCTGCCTTCTGACTTTGGTATGCACACATAGTCTGTTCTGGATTCCAGCCTTCTTAAGGGTGGCCAGGGACCAGTGTCTTCATTCCTGACCCTCAGTTCCCTCTTTAAACCTTCCCACTGCAGAGGCCTCTCACTCAAAACCTTCAGCTCCACAACTGAGTTCCCTCATTCTCCCCACCTTTTTAAAATTATCCCCCTGTCCCACCAGGAACTTGAATACAATGTCACCTCGTGTGGGTCCCTTGCTCTCCACCTCTCTGCCTCTAAACCTCAGGGTGCTGCTGTCTCTGTGGGTTTTCTGCTAATGCCTTGGTGTAATACAGAAATGTTATGTGGTTTCTGCCCCTGGTTCCTGGTTAGGAGAAGCTTGGGTTCCTGCGTTTGGTTTATGTCCTGTTCCTAAGACAGAACTCCTAAGACCCTTGTAGGTAAGGGTGCCAGGAACACCTTTTGTTTTAATGTTTGGTCTTTGATTCTCGGTGCAAAGCTCCTAAATCCCTTAGGCCCTTCTCTCCCCCACCCCACCCCACCCCATCTTCTGGAGGAGAGGATCCCTCATGCCTGCATGATGAAGCTGCCATACAGCGCCCTCCTGCAAACCCCTATGGGGCTTTCAAGATCTTCCCACTTACTAAACACATCTGAGTACTGGGAGCATGGCAACCCTTAGCTCCATAGAGACAGAAGCGCTCAGGGGCCTGCCTGTGCGCCACCGTCTAGCTGTTTTCTGTGGCCTTTGTTAATACACCAGCATACAGAAATACAGCATTTACTTGACTTCTCTGGGCCATTCTAGCACACTCACTGCAAGGAGAGGGAGCAGTGGGAGCTCCAGTCTACCCTGAGGTAGCCAGAAGCTGATGCCTCTGCCTGACTGGCGTTTCAAGTAGAGACAGTCTGGCAGAACCTAGTGATGCCTCCAGAGAGTGTCATAAGGGGATAAGGGGACCCCCGGCTGGTGTCCAGGGGAGAACTCCCTCCCTCATCTAATGGCAGAAGCGTTGAGTGGTTACAGGAGAAGTGGGAGAAACAGTTTTCTAGTTACTCTTGGCTCAACCAGACCTGATTGCATTGCTATCCCCTGCCGTCTACTTGGCGCTAGCTTCTGATTATTTTGTGTGCGTGTGTGAGTACCTGTGTGTGTCTGTGTGGACCACCTGCATGCCTGGTGCCAGCGGAGGCCAGAGAGGGGTGACAGGTTCCTGGGAACTAGTTACAGGTGGTTATGAGCTGCCACTTGAGTGCCAGGAACCCATCACAGGCTCTCCTCAGGAGCAGCATGTGATCTTATCCATGGGGCCATCTTTCAAGTTCCAGTCTCCCTTTCCTGTCATGGGGTTGATGTTTTGGTGTCAAGAGACAAGAAACCTTGAGTTTTTGCTTTTCCCCTCACTTTTTTTTTAGGTCAAAATATTTACCTTTTTATGTTCTTTGAGTCTCCAGCAATTATTCTTAACTCTTTATATGGGTTCTGGCTGATTTCTTATTTTTTTTAATTGGATATGTTCTTTATTTACATTTCAAATGTTATCGCCTTTCTCAGTTTCCCCTCCAGAAAACTCCTATCCATCTCCCTTCCCCCTGCTTCTATGAGGGTGCTCCCCCACCGACCCACCTTTCTCCCTCCTCCCCGCCCTGGCATTCCCTTACACTGGGGCATTGAGCCTTCATAGGACCAAGGGCCTCCCCTCCCATTGATGCCCAACAAGGCCATCCTCTGATACATATGCAGCTGGAGCCATGGGTCCCTCCATGTGTACTCTCTGGTTGGTGGTTTAGTCCCTGGGAGCTCTGGGGTGTCTGATGGGTTGATATTGTTGTTCTTCCTATGAGGTTACAAACTCCTTCAGCTCCTTCAGTCCTTTCTCTAACTCCTTCATTGGGGTCCCTATTCCCAGTCCAATGGTTGGCTTCAAGCATCTGCCTCTGTGTTTGTCAGGCTCTGGCAGATCCTCTCAGGAGACAGCTATGGCAGGCTCCTGTCAGCATGCACTTCTTGGCATCCACAATGGTGTCTGGGTTTGGTGTCTGTATATGGGATGGATCCCCAGGTGGGGCAGTCTCTGGATGGCCTTTCTTTCAGTCTCTGCTCCACACTTTGTCTCCGTATTTCCTTCTGTGAGTATTTTGTTCCCCCTTCTAAGAAGGACTGAAGCAGCCACTCTTTGGTCTTCCTTCTTCTTGATCTCCATGTGGTCTGGGAATTGTTTCTTGGGTATGATTTCTCATTCTTTATTATTGTTTCTTTGTCATTAGAGCAATATTAGATGAATTTTTATATCTTCACAAATTTTCCTGAGATGGGACATGCTAATATTTATTAAAAGACAACCTCTCATAATTGTTAAAGCGAATGCCAACACGTTGACTGGTTTCTCCCTCTCTCTTCCTCCTACCCTCTTCCCATCTCTTTCCATTCCACTTTACCTAAGTCCTCATGTTCTACCACTGAACACATTCCAGCCCCTTTCCTATATTTTGTTGCTTAACATTGTGGCTTAGTGTGTTTAAAAAATTTTTAATAATCGATTATATAAATCAACCATCTGTGATGCTATGCTTTGGTTAAGGCCTGTCCCCTAAAGGATTTTTGCTGGAAGCCTGGTCTTCAGAGGGACAGTGCTGTGTTGGGAGGTTTGAAGAGGAGGGCCTAGTCCAAGGTGGGTCGCTCATGGAGCATTGGATTAGTGTGGGATTTTTGGAATGGGTTGATTCCTTTGAGAATGGATTTTATACTTTATATCATCAAAGTATGAGCGTGGTCCCTCTGGTCTCTCACATCCTATCTTGTCATGCGACCTTTTTTTCCCGTGACATGTTTCTGCCATGATGCCGCTTGACGTATGACATGATGTAGTTAGAAATTCTTCGCCAGAGAATAGGTGAAGCCACCTGGTCTTTAGCCTTCCAAAACCTTGAACCAAATAAACCATATTTTTTTCCCTGTGTAGAATATCCAGTCTCAGGTATTGTATTACAACAACACAGGACAGACTAAGAAATAACTCTGGCTCTGTTATTTATGCATTTGACCATAGTCAGTGGGTGCCTCACTCACTCCAATTCTATTTCCTACCTTAAGATTGTTTTTTATTTAACTTTATTAACCTCACCCATTGTAGATCTGTTTATCCACTTATCTCTAAGAATATATCGCTTACATTCTTATCTACGTCATTTCCCGTGTTTTCTCAGATATGCAAATAATGTTGACATATATCTAGACCTTTCGGGTTTAGCATTCGGCATTTGCTTTGTAAGAAGAGAGACTTTTTTTAGGTCAGAATGTTTATCTCTTTTGTTCTTTGAGTCTCCAGCAGGTATTTTTAACTCTTCTCTCTAGACAGGTCCTGGCTGATTCCTCATTCTTTCTTGTTGGTTCTTTGTGACTAGAGAAACATCAGATGAATATTTCACGTATTTCCCTGAGATGAGACATGTTAATATTGTTAACTTTTAAAGCAAATGCCAGCACATCGACAGGCTGCGGTAGTCTCTTGTTTCCTTACTGTGTGGCGGGCTGTGCCCCCTAACCCCACCACTGGGGTTTAGATACCTCAGAGGTTGGGATCTTTCTAAGCTGCTCTGCAGGCCACTGTTCTCACATTGCTGGCTTCTTGTATGTGGAGTTTAAAATATTTAGATTCGTTTTCCTGTTAATTTTTACTGCCAGCCAGCCATAGTCCACTCACTATAGCTTGATCTTTGGTCTAGAAAGACTCTTTTTTTCCCCCTACGCCCGGGAGCATCAGCAGCTTTGATTAGCCTTCCTCCTCTATTGAAATCGGCTTCATGTATTGAGTGGTGTGAAAGTGCAGTTTCTCGGGGCCCTCATCTTTCCCTTTGTGCTTTTCCCTATTTGGTCTAAATTTTGGAGATTTTTTTAGATGATTATCAGGGGTCTCTCTCATATTACCTCTCCCCTCCCTTCTCCTTGGTTTAGCTCATTATTTTTTGAACGTTACTTCAATGACTGCCTTTCTTTCAAGCATCTATGATCATTCTGAGGGGCTTAAACAGGCAGATCCTGTTACTTTAAAATGCATTCCATAAAGACCAGTAGAGCCCTGGGAGGGCGGGGGCTGAAAGCAATGTATTTGGTTGCATCTAAGCTCTCTAAACAGACGCTCTGATAAAAAGATTGAGGAAGAGGCATTGTGGGTAAGATGGACGTCAGCATTCTGTGTACTTTTCATACCTTTTGGCACAGGTGAGCATGAGTACCTCAGGGTTAGCAGAGTCTTCATCTGTCAGTGTAGTTGACAGTGATCTGAACTCCTGGCCAGCTGTTCAGCTGCACTTTGTGTCTTTTATCTGCATGCCAGAAGAGGGCATCAGATCCCTTTATAAGTGGTCATGAGCCACCATGTGGGTCCTGGGAATTGAATTCAGGACCTCTGGTAGAGCAATCTCTGCAGCCCTAGTGACTTTTATTTTGAATGGTGGCTCTTCAGGTGAAGATGATACAATGTGATACAGATAGTGTTTGCTTTTCACAATTACTTTGAGTAGAAAAGGTTGCGAAGTGGGAGGCTTAACTGAGGAGCTTTTCCATCCAGCACTGGGTCTCTTCCCCTCTCTGGTGCGTTTATCTCAGTATGTATAAAAGTAGAAAATGGTCTCCAGCTTTGCAGCGGGATGCAGGAGGTCCAGAGTTGATGAGGCTTTTCGGAATGAGGCATAAGACCTCCCTGCTTGACTCCCTGGCAAACCCTTTTCACTGAGTTACCTGCTTGGCTACATTGTGTCTTCCGTTTTGCTTGTTTTCTGGGGGAAGACCTGCAGGATTTGTTTGAAGAGGTCTTTTGTGATTGCCTGTGACTTGCAACAACTTATTTCTGTTTCTCAGACACCATACTATGGCAAGAGTTGTTTCTGTGGGTTACAGTCATCCGTGTCTGCCTCCTACTCTCTTGCGCATGGTTTAAATCAGAGTCATGCTGGGCCTCTCTTGTATCTCTGTTGCTTAGCGGACACCCTCTCTGGTGATGGGGGGATGGCTGCCTCCCGAGTCTTTGGAGTTTGTCTTTGTGCTGATGAGGGTCCCCTTGCTGTCCCTTTTAGCACAATACTGATGATGTGCCTCCAACCCAAGCTGAGTCTGCACCTCAGAGTACAGCCATGCATTTATGACATTTTAGTTCTTAGTGGAGAGTGGAGCAGAGTTTTCTGTGCAGTTCCAGAAACTTTGGACCCCAGAGTGGCCTTGAGTAGGCCATGCACAAGGGCATACTTCGGGCTGTGAGTGTACGGCTGGACTCTGAGACCCCTGGATCCTATGAGCAGAAGATGGAGTGGCAGGATGCCTCTGTACCTGTCCTCTTGTCCCTTGTGGGTGATGAGCAACTTAGAATTCAGCGATGAGATGAGACTGACTGATGCCTACAGGTTTAGTTGGTGACTTCTCTGTGCTGTGTTCTTTTTATGCTATTATCAGCATCTGCTTTCGTAGCATTAAAACTGTACTTATTTAAATACTTGTGATTAGGGGGCTGGGAAGATGGGTAAGCTGTCAATAACCGCCCGTAACTCCTGTTCCACGAGACCTAATCCTCTTTTCTGGTCTCTGTATGCTTTTGAAAGCATATGGTGCACACACAACTCCCACGGGTACACACATACACGTAAATAAAAATAAATGAACAGGCTCACCACCTTTAACCCCATCCTTTAAGAGGTAGAGGCAGGTAGCTCTCAATGAGTTTGAGGCCAGTCTGGTCCATATATTAGGGCTACATAGTAAGACCGCATCTCAATAAATAAATAAATAAATAAATAAATAAATCTTTTAAAAATAAATTAAAAATATGTATGACTGGAAAGGCTTTCTTTGTTATTGTTGAAACATTTAAGAATTTCGGTTCCTTGGGGCATACTAATTATAGCTCTTGTGCGTATTTTTGTGCTTTTAAAAAATGCTATTGTGCCTTTAAAGATTTTATTTATCTACTTATTTATTTTATGTGTTTGAGTATTTTGCCTAGATGTCTGTGTACCATGTGAGTGTCTATTGCTCTCGCAGGCCAGAAGCAGGTGTCTGACCTCCCTCCCACGCCCTGGCTTTTTAAATCATGTAAGCGTCGTGAGAGTACCATACACCTCGTCCATTGACTAAAGATTTAGTTGTGTTTTGGGTATTGCTGAGTTGAATCGAGCTTATTATATCTTGATCTTCCCATTAGCATTCACTCTGTTTCTGTCCAGTCCTCCCAGCCACAGAGCTTCTTTGCCTCTACGAGTTTGTCTGTTGTGAACATTTCCTGTAACTTTGTATCTGATCTCCTTCATGTAATATGAGGACGACTGGGTCACTCTGTGGGATGGTGCAGAATTCTACTTGGCCCTTGTGTTTCATGTCTACTGAAGATGAAGAATTTACAGATGGAGTCTTTGAAAGAGTGAGAACAGAAAGGTCTGGTCACTCACGCCATCCCGATGTGTCAATCAGTGGTGGGCTTCACAGGAGAAAGTGGTCCTGAGGTTGTATCTCCTACAGGCTTGCCTGTCTGTGGATTCTACTCCTTGATGTTTGCCCAGTGATGAAATGCCTGCTGGCTTTGCGTTTCTCAGAGTTTATCCGTGCTGTTAGTCAGCACCACCTACACTAGGGAAGCTGCTCTGCTTCCATCATATTTGCTTGAGACGGGATTTTATTTTTCCAGTGTTAGGGATTGAAACTCCGGCCTCTTTCAAATAGACAAGTCACGCTCCCTCAGAGCCGCATTGCCTAGACCAATGTAAATTATTTATCTATTGCTCTAGGGCATACTATCCCCAAACTTGGCCCTGTAGAACAATTCGTGTTCCTTCTCTAGTTCCTGTGGGTTGGAGTTTACACCTCGCTCAGGGTCTCACGAGATGTAGTCCCCTGAGCAATTGATGGAAGGGCCCAGTTCCTAGCTCACTCGTGCGGTTATTGTCAGAATTGGTTCTTCCCAGGCCTCCTTCAGTTCATCTTGGCTACTGGCTAGAGGGCCATCCTTGGTCTCTTGTCACAGACATTCCCAGAGTACTTCACAGCTGGCTGCTTGACATCATCAAAGCAAGGAAGGGAGAAGAGAGGAGAGAGGCCGCAAGGGAAGGGTAACAAGGAGTGGCTTCAGTCTGCTGTTCTCACAGGGATCATACCCATGGGAACACCCAGAGCAGGGCCTACTGGGGACCACTTCAGAAGTGTGCCTCATCACCCGCCCTTTTGATGTCAGAAGAGTGCATCGTCAGTTTGCTTGGTTGGAGAATACGCATCTGAAGTGCCCCTAGCAACATGACAGAAGTCCCTGAGGCAGGTGCTGATACTTGGTCATTTAACTGTGAGACGTCTCCTGTCTTGGTAGCTTCCCCTCTCACCTACCCTTCCACCAAGGTGCTGTCTTAGTAATTAGTGTAGGCTAGGTAGTGTGAACATGTCTTCCTCGTAACTCTAGAGGCTGGAAGACCCCACAGATCAGAGTACCAGCGTGTTTCGGTTCAGGACTTGGTAAGGGCCTTCTTTTGGTTTTGTCCTCATGATGGACAGAGACTTTTGTGTCTCTGTGTACAAGGACCTCGATGATGTCATGGCTCCACTCTTGTGATCATCTAACCTCAGTTGCCTCCCTGGGGCTTTACCTCTAAATCACACCCAGGATTGAAAAGAGTAATCCCTCCTGTCACCCCCCCCCCCCCCCGCAACTTCCCATCTCCTCCCACCCCCGGCCCCCCCCTCCCCCACCTTCTCCCATCCTCCCCCCCCCCTCCCCCCATCCTCTCTGACTGACAGTTGCTGTTCTCTCCTTTGCTCTCTAGTTGTTTTCCTGGAATGCACTCTGCCTGTCTGATTTTTTTTTAGGCCTTATTTTTGAAAACTGTTCTCCTTTTAGAATCTTACATCACTGTGACTCTGCTCTAAGTTCCTTGAGCCCTTTCCTTCCGGATCACTAAGATAGTTTGAGCTGAACCCAGTATCATGGAGGTACAGGGTACCAAGGTAAAACTGTCCTTTGTTCCCTAGCCCGGTGACTCAGCCTTCCCAACTCTGTGTGCGAGTGACCCTTTGACACAGTTCTTCGTGCTATGGTGACCTCCAACCATATTCCCGCTGCTACTTCATAACTGTAATTTTGCTACTGCTGGGCTTTCTGATAGTCTTAGGTGACCCTGAGAAAGGAACATTCCACCCCAAAAGGGATTTCGACCCACAGGTTGAGAATCACTGCCTTAGAACGCTGTAAAAGGCTCAGAATACTTCAGGTATTCATAAAGCACAGAGATGGTTAAAACACTCGGGCCACTACACAGACTTATTGTGTTGGCATTGTATCCTGTTATTTTATTTCACTTTAAAGGAACATATTTGTATATAAACAATTCATCCACAATTCACTTATTCCTAAGACGTGGTCGGCTACTGATGTCTGCCACTGTAAACTTGACTACCATGAGTGTTGCTGCCTTGTGTGCACTCGGGGAACTTTTACAGCTGTAGATGTAAGCACAGTTCTCGGTGTGTTATAAACCAAATGACGGGAGAAAACCACAGCCGTGTTATGTTAACAAATTAAATGTCAACAGTCTAATAACAGCCACAAAACGTTCAGTTAAGGGAAGAGGCTCTGCGTGAGGGCTATGTAGTTGGAGATTTGTTAACTCACAGTACACTTCCTTTGAGCTAACGTTACTGTGGCATGCTGTTCATCAAAGCAGATTCTTGTTAAATATAAGGAAAATTGACAGAATATTGGGATTAGAAACAAAAACTGTTTTCATGTGGCACCTTTAAAAAAATCCATTGTATACTTACTTTTCTTTGGTGATATTTTTATTCCTGTCGAGGGGTATTTAGCCAAACTCTTCTGTATTATTCTTTGTGTCATGTTAATCTTTGAGCGAGGATTTTCTTAAGCTTTGTCTGAAATGGAAAGCTTTTGAACACCTGAGAGTCAACAAAAACATTAATAATATTCAAATCGTTATTCAATGTCCCCATGAGCTCAGTGATTGTTAGGTACACTGTTACTAGTTCCCCTCTGAGGCAGTTTTATGGACGTGAGTTTGTGACAGGTTTCTGTTCTCCATTAGCTGCTCAGACTAGTAGTTTATCAGGCCGATGCCCTCCTGATAGGCTTGTCCATTGTTATGTTTCGTAAGAGTCTGACATAAGCTCTTAAGATGGGTTTGTACAGGAGGTAAAGACACTATTCTGGGAACTTAGAGAGATAGCTCAGTAGTTAATGGTACTTGATGTTCTTCCAGAGGACCGGAGTTCAGTTCCTAGCACCCACTCCGTAGGATCAGATGCCCTCTTCTGGTCTCTTCAGATACCTGCTCACATACTTTGGATACACAGACAGATAGACAGATACATACACACATACACACACATACACACACATACACACACACACACACACATATATATACATAAATTAAAACAACAACAAAAAATATATTATCCTATGTTGCTGTAAAATTATAAAACATGAAATGCTGTCTTTTATCCCACACTAGATCTGGAACAAGGTATCTGGTAGATGTCTTCATCTATGTCAGCAAAGCGGCTCACCCGCTCTGCTCCATCCCCTATCACACTGCTGATAGCCTCTCTCTGAGCCTGGCAATAATCTCTCTACCTACCGAGTTCCCAAGGCAGGCTGCCATCACGCCAGAAACACACATCCCAATTCCATGGTGGCCCAGTGTCTCCAGCCACCTCACCCTCTCTTGAACTTAAATGGCCACATGAAAGAACACGCAACACAATAACCTCTGATCCAATTGATAAGATATAATTGCCCACTTAAACATACAAAGTCCTGTATGCATCCATCCCTCAAGAACATTCATGACAACCTGTAAAGGTGCAGAGAGGAATCTTAACATCAACCTCCATGTTCTCCTGGCAGCTTCCTCTGCCTCACTCCAGTCTCCTCCTCCCTCTAAAACTTTCCTCCCATCCATCCTTCCTTCTCATCCAATGACAGACCTCATTCTATCTTGTACCTGTATGACATCCTACAATCCTAGCTCGGGGTTGTGGTGAGTGATGTGTTCCTGGAGTCTCAGTGTTCAGAAGATGAGAGGGTTGTGAGTTCTAGGCTAGCCAGACTATAATAAGAACCATCGTAGGACTCCATTTCTAAAATGGAGTGCAGGGGTCAGCTATTAGCAGCACCCAGGCACTGCAGTGTTTGTAGGGATGTTGTCCTGATGCCGCACTATACACTGTTAGAGTCTCGTCTCATGGCTTGTCTGTGTCTCCCTTGCAGATAGCTGTGGTCATGGGCTCCTGTACGGCAGGAGGTGCATATGTGCCAGCCATGGCTGATGAAAACATCATTGTACAAAGGCAGGGCACCATCTTCTTGGCTGGACCACCCTTGGTAAGAATATAAGAATCTTGGTTGATTGATTATTGGTTTACTGAAGTTAAATACGTAACACATAAATATACAACACAAAACTATTCTATGCTTTAGAAATATGCTAAGTGTAATAATGCACCACATACATTTACTGTGTCGTAATTCTTAATTGTTTGCTTCTGGCGCATTAAGCGTATTTGCATTGTGGTGCAGCTGTTGCCAGTATCTAGCTCTAGAGGGTTTTTTCCTGCTATGTAAACCCATTAAGTGCTCCTAATGCTCTCCCCTAACCCTGCCCCTTTCTCTTTGAGATAAGGACCAATATGTAACCCTGGCTAGCCTAGAACTCACTCTGTAGCCCTGGCAGGCCTTGACACTCACCTGTTTCTTCTTGGATCACTGTGTGCCATATCTGGCTTCACCATTCTCTTTTTTGACTCTTAAGAATTTGACCACCCTGGGTTATATATATGGTATACCACTTTTGGGTAAAATGTGCAGAAATATACATTTGTGTTCTCCACGAGCATAATGAAATTCTGGAAAAGGTAATAAATGTAAAGTTGGGAGAAACATGGTGTGAGAGACGGTTTTATTTGTTTGAGATGACTATATGCCTGGCTCATTCTAGAAGGTTGTTTCGAGCTGGATGTCATGGCACACAACTATGCTCCTAGTATTTAGAAAGTAGAGGTAGGAGGGTCAGAAGGTTAGGGTCATTCTTAGCTACAGAGCAAGGCCAGCCTAGGCTACATGAGATCTTGTTTCAAATCTCTTCCTTAAAAAGTTTTTGTTTTTCATAAAACAAAACAAAACCAAAAACAATCCAGATGCAATGGTCCCATAGAAAACATAGAATTCCTACAAGTACATGTCTTCTATGCCAGGGTAAGCTTGGCACCCAGGTCTGGAAGGAGCAGAAGGCCAGTTTCCAGCTCCTGCATCGTCCACTGGAGCCCATGCCTCACAGCGCCACCCCGACACAAGGCCAGCTCCACCCTGGCTTGAAACCTTCCCTGTGCTGGTGCTGTTCCCACTGGGGGCATGTGTAATAACAGTTGCTAGGTAGGGCTGGGTAGGAGGTGCTAGGCAAAGGCCTGGACCATTCACACGTCAGTGGAAGACTGGGAGGTTGTAGGAGACAGACCAGGAAATGGCTGAGGTGCCAAAGTCCTAAGGATGTATTCCATGGTTCCCTTAGAAATCATTCTAAAAGCTCATATTCAAAGACAGAGCATCTCGGTGGGGTCTGGTGAAAATGCTGTAGCAGTTCTAGCACTTGGGAGGCAGAAGCAGGAGGGCGTTGAGTTTGAGGCCTGTGTGGGCTATGTAGACACTGACTCAGAATCATCCAGCTGTACAGCTGTTAAGGATGTCGTTAAAGGAATCCGAGTAAGCAAGCTACAGGATTCCTACTGAGACACCATGTTTACCACAGCAGTATTCACAAGAGCTGAGCTGTGGAATCAGCCTAGATGTCCATCTGCAGAAAAATGGGTAAAGAAAACATGGTGTATGTATGTGTGTGCGTGCACACACACAGGTAGTAATAGTAGAGTGTTATTCAGCAGGGTGGGGGAGATGGCTCCGTGGATACGGAGCTTGCTATGCAAGCGTGGGAGCCTGAATTCAGTTCCCTAGCATCCGCATCAAATTGAAATATATATGACATGAAAGCTAGAAGGTGGAGAATAGGATATTTGAGAAGAGGAAGAGAATTAGGAAGAAGGGAGGGTCAGGAGAGGGTAGCAAACAGTAAATAGGATCAAAATACACGATACACTTGAATGAAAATAACTGTCGCTGGGCGATGATTATGTGCCGAAATACTGACAAAAACAGCTAGCAATTCAGATTAAGCTGGGATGTAGCTTAGTGGTGGAACATGTGCTTAACACATATCAATATTCATCATACACACATACAGACACACACACACACACACACACACACACACACATACACCACACACACACACACACACACATCACACATATACACACACACACAACCACACACATACACACACAACACACACACACACACCACACACACACAAACACCCACACAACAACACACACACCACACACACAACACACATATCAGACACACACACACACACACACACACACACACACACACACACACACAAACACACACACACACACACACATACACACAGACACACACACACACACACACACACACACACACACCACACACACACACACACACACACACATACACACACACACACACACACACACATACACACACACACACACACACACACACACACACACACACACACACACACACACACGTACACACACACACACACACACACACACACACACACAAAGAAGGGTGGGGAGGAGAGGATGGATGGAGGGAGAATATGAATGAATATGAATTCAAAGTAGTTTGAAGTCCTATTAGACTAGTCTCTAATTACGTATTTTAAGTGGTCCTTCTGCCTCCATCTTTCAAGCACTTGGATTACAGACATGTGCCACCAGTCCTGGTTCAAAGATTAAGAATTTCACGGGGTTGGGAGATATTATTGCATTAGTAAGGTTTCTCGATACACAAACAAGTTTCATCCCTAACAGCACATAGAAAGCGTAGGGTGGTATCATGTGTGGCACGTGCTTGTAATCCCAGTGCTGGACAGGCAGAGAGCCAAGGATTCCAGGGTGCTTGCCAACCAGACTAGCCTGATTGGTGAACTCTAGGCCCCGCTTGAAAGACCCTGTCTCCAAACCCAAAGTGGATGTCTCCTAAGGAATGATACTTGAGTTTGAACTCTGACCTCATATACATGTGCACACACATACATGCACACCTGCATACTCATTGCACACACGCACACACAGACATAGAGTTAAACTCTAAGCCTGGAGTCCTTCTGAGAACAAGGCTGTATGTAGCTCACCAGTCTTCCCTTTGTCTGACTCCATGGTAGAGGTTCTCGGTAATACATTTGTTGTGTTAACGTACTAATCTCATACCATGCACCCAAATCTCAGGCAGGAAATCATGTGCCTTACTACAGAATATGCCATGTACAGAAAAACCCAAGAATATCTAATAGTAGAAAGTCCAAGGAATTGTACAACTATAACCTACATAAATATCATAATAATTCATAAATAATAAAATATCAAGACATAGAAAGGTCTCCATGACATGGATGGGAAATATGTGAGACACACACAGAACTGTGGTGCCACTTTGGAAATATTTAAGGGTGCCAAATTCATGGAATAGAATGTAGAATAGTGGCTGTCAGGGTCTAGTGGGAGGGAGGAAAGGGGAATGGTCACTGTTGAGTGGAGTTTCTTCTGAGAGTGGTGGAATGTTCTGGAATTAGGTAGTGGTGATGGCTGTACAATCTCATGATTATAAAAACAAAAACAAAAACAAAGCCTTTGAAATGTATGCTTTACAATTGTGGGCCCCAAGGCAGGTCAGTTACTATGAAGAACTCATTTTCATGCAAAACTATTCTCCTAGTGATTTCTTTTTTTTTTTTTTTTTTTTTTTTATTCTTTTTTTTTGAAGCTGAACTGAACCCAGGGCCTTGCGCTTGCTAGGCAAGCGCTCTACCACTGAGCCAAATCCCCAACCCCTCTCCTAGTGATTTCTAATAACAGTTATGGAAGATAAGGTAGACCAGAAGGAGCTGGTACTTTAACTATGGAATACTCCAGTGTTATTTGGAATGTTAGTTTTCTTATCTGTTAATCATTCCCCTATGCTGTTTGTGATAGCTCTCCTTGGCTCACGAGAGGAAAGCGTACTCAGCATTTATCTTTGCGTTGTGAGGGGTACAAAGCTTTACCAGGAAAGGTGTGAGTGACCTTTGAAAACTTCTGTTGGGAGGATTCATGGCCCGTAGTGCTGGTGTAACAGTGTTTTAGAGGGGTTCATCAGGGTCTACCCATGGATTCAGATTTAAGTTGACTCAGTGACCATGGAAGCCTGGAGTTCTCCAGAGCTGAACGTCTGTCAGGGGTCCATGAGAGACTAATGATCAGGGGAGAAGACTCTGAAATCCCATGCACTGAGAATTCCATATCCTGATGCTTGTTTATAGGCAGCTAGGGAGAGGCTCTGAAAGGTGGGGTTCAGACGCTGTTAGTTGAAGTAGCTTAGTGTGGTTGAAGCCAATGACTAAGAAGAGGATTTGGGGGAGCTTTCTGTTCTCATGGCTCCTTTACCTCCCCAACTTACTGTTTACTAGAATGAACCCCTTTTATTGTTTCTGACTTGTGTCCCTGAAGCCATCACAGCATCAAGCATGTTGTGGGCGTTCAATAAATATTAACTGTTGACAACCCTATTTTTTCCCCACTGGAAATTAGTCAGATTCCCAAGAATAAATATAGCATGTCTGTTGTTTACCTCTTTTTATGACTTTAAATATTCAGACACCTCTTATAATTAGTTATTGTCTGGACTAAAAACCATTTAGCATTGATTTTTTTTTTTTTTTAAAGAGAGCCAACTTCTGAGGGTGGGATAATTGGAGGTGAAATTTTTAATTGCCCCTCTCTGTGGCCAGATATTTTATTTAAGACAGAGCTTTTGATACAATGAAGAATAACCATCCCTGGGTTGTATCTTAAGTTAATTCTCATTATTTTAATAAAATCTCTTTACTCTTAAGAAACAGATTAGTCAGCCCAATAAGTAGGAATCAACAGTTTTGACCAGACGAGGTTGGCGTTTAGTTCTAAATGATTTTTCTTTCCTTTTCTTGTTGTAGTTTCTTGGGCTGTAGTTAAATCATTCTTGATTTATTGCTTCCTTTTCTTCCTTTTCTTGGCTCCATTCTGTCAGATCATAGATTTGGGTAACTTATGCCGGTGAATATTTTTTATTACTTTAAAGATAAAGCAACTGGATTTTATAGCTCTGGTTATTGATTATTGGAAGATGAGTGAATCTGCCGAGGAACCCACAGTATAGAGCTGATAACAGAAATATATCAAGAGTGCTGAAATGCAGACCAGAACGTAGCATGCAGATGTGTGTGTGTGAGATTCTCTCCTTGGGCCCTTAGCTAGGTCAGCATTACATGGTTAACACCATGGGGTGTCATCACCATGAGGACTCGGGCAGGCCAAGAGGGAGCTCACCATGTAGGTGAAAGAAAAAGGGATCTCAGACAGTAGGAGATGACTGAACACAACAGGTTTAAGGTGTGCTGGGCAGCATCATGAGAGGAGGGTGACTGCCCAGACTCCATCATTTGTACAAGAGCTAAGGGCAGCTCTCAGTGAGTCCCCGTTTAGGTTTCCCTTCTGTAGACTGGGGATAATAATCTCTTGCTTTGCCTGGAGGTGGGATGGGAAAGCACAGTGGACTTCAGCTCTGTGGAAGGAAGAATGTGGACGTGGTCAGCTTAAGCAATGTGCTTGTTAGTGTTATCCGTGGACCAGTCTGACCGCGGCTTTTATCCTTGTAGGTGAAGGCAGCTACCGGCGAAGAGGTGTCCGCTGAGGATCTCGGAGGTGCTGACCTGCACTGCAGGTGAAGCAAGAGCGGTTGTTTCCTCTTAGGGTCAATGGCCATTGTGTTTGTTTAAAGGAAGTTTTACATTTTTTCCCCCTCTGCTGGTCTTGCCAGATCAAACCAGTTTGCTTCCAGTCAGCTGCCCTGGGTTCAGTTCTCTTGAACTGTAAAACTGTGTTCCGAGTGAGAGTGTTAACTGCTTAAAAACAAACAAATGAACAACCCTTATTGTGTGTTTGTGGACAGGCAAATGTGGAGGCGCTCATGTATGTGAGTGTGCGTATGCCATGATAACATGTGGAGGTCAGAGCATAGCTTGTGAGAGTCCAGTCCCCCTCCCCATCTTACCACGTGGAAATTGATTCAGGTTGTCAGGCTCAGAGAAAGCACCCTTATCCTCTGAGCTAGTGTCAGCACAGGGGCTGAGCTCATCTGCTCTGTATGCCTGCCACCAGAGCAGGCACAGCCCCTCAGCCTTCCCTGAGGCCCGAGAGGCAGCTCCTCATTGATTTAACCAGGTAGAGTCCAGGGACTTGATTACCTACGGAGGATGCAGGGGGAGACGATAAAAATGACAGGAAATGGCTTCATCCCCTGTTGTTTGAGACAGTCGCATGGGGTAGGAAACAGATTGGAAGCTGGAGAGGGGGCCAGACATTTCTGTAGGCCTGAGAAGTTAGGGGTGTTTGAGAGATTTGCTTAGCAGGCATTGGCTATGAGGGCAGGATCTTGTTAGGAACATCTGCCTAGTCAAGAGATGGCCCTTAATTCAGACTCTATAGTTCACCTGACCCTGAAAGCACACAGGGACTCCCACAGTGTCCTAAAGGGCAGATAGACCTATGAGAAGTCCTCTGTTCTGTGTCATCCTAACCCTAAGGAGTCCAGTGACTATGGCAGAAAAAGGATCCTTCCTACAAAAGGCTATGCCTTTCATCTCAGCCTTTCCCTCATTCCTCCTATTCCCCCCCCCCCCCACCCCAGACAAGGTTTCTCTGTGTACCCCTGGCTGTTCTGGAACTCACTCTGTAGACCAGACTGGCCTTGAACTCAGAGATCCTCCTCCTGCTTCCTGAGTGCTGGGATCAAAGGCACGTGCTACCACCACCCCAGCGGGCTGATTGTATTGTTGTCAGCGATACGGAAAAAATTCAGACCTAGCCCTTGCCCTCAAGAACTTATACTTTAATTCAGCTGACAAGAGAAATGAACGAATTAAGCTACTACAAAGTAAGAATGCAGGCGTTCTTCCAATCTTCCTAAGACCTGACAGAAAACAGTTCACAACATCCTAGCATGAAAATGGTGTCGTCAGCAGTGTTTTAAGACCTGCTCTGCCTGAGTTGGGGGAGACACTTGAGTGTTTCAGGGAGCGCAGCTTTGGGAGGTCCAGGAAGTGCTGCTGTGACTGTTACATGAGACTGGCAGGGGATCTGCTTGGCTACGGTGATGCTTCTATCTGGAGACCTGGCTGAAGGAAGAAAAGCTGAGGTCAGGCTGTAGGACAAACTGGATTTGTGTTTATTGTTCAGTCAGGAGAGAGGAAGGTAGTATTTGGGGAACATTATTTTTTATTTTTTAATTAATTAATTAATCAATTAATTTTACATTTTAGCAGTTTTAAAAGGGTGAAGCTGTAGGTAGTCTATCTTACTCAGTATATGGACTCTGGAATTTAGCTTCCGTTTGTCTCCCTGATTGCCTTTGTGACTTGGTGGAGGTGATTAGCTTCTTTGAAGCCCATCTTGCTGCTGTGTTAAGGCGAAGATTGGACTAGAACCCTCCTCGTTAGCGATCATCAAACACTCCGTTAGCATTGCTTCTTGTCCTTGATGAGTCATGGGGAAATGGTAAGGCGGTGACGGCTTTTTGAAAAAATAGGGTTGGGTCAGCAGCTGGTTGAAGGGCTTGCCTCAAAAGCTGGACAACAGAGTTCGAGACCTGGAGCCCTGGTAGACAGAGAGCTGGCTCCTGAGAGTTCTTCTCTGACCTTGGCTTTTGGGCCTTGGCATGAGTATTGTGCACACACCACAGCACACACACACACACCACAGCGGGCACGCACGCACACACACACACACACACACACTAATGAGTAAGTAAAATCCACAAACTCAAACAGTGTTAAAGCTGGGCACATCCATAATCCCAACACTCAGGAGGCTAAGGAAGACTGCCTGTTTCAATTAAAAAAGAAAGACAAGACTAGTCACAAATTCTTTGGGTTGTCTGTCCTCTCCATATACGTTTGTACCTGATAGTCATCATTAAGAGTTAGTTTTAAACAAAGATTTCCATAGTGTCTCATCCAAGATTTCTCTTTCCTGTTATGGCGAATTTTAGGTGTCGTTTATAGGAAAGCATTGAATTTAACGTTGAGTTACAATCTTCTTTCTGCTTCCATTTCTACCGAATCCCAGTGCAGCCAGGAGTCAGGAGCTACAGCTGCCATTACGTGTGAAGCGTTTTGAGCTAATCTGGGCTGCAAAATCTATTTAGGAGCTGGAGGGGCTGCTGTGTGTGCTCTAGAGGGATAAATGTGGCCTCTGCTCTTGTTTAGGATGCCAGAACAACTTTCAAAAGTTAAACAGATTCCCTAGATAAGGTATCAAAACTATCAGTAGTGGTTTACCCATAGTGTCTTAGTTTGAGTTTTGTTGCTGTGAAGAGACATGACCACGGCGACTGTTATAAAGGAAAACATTTAATTGGGGCCGACCTACAGTTTCAAAGGTTTTAATCCATTATTGTCACGGCAGGGAGTGCAGCGGCAGACATAGTTCTAGAGAATCAGCTGAGAGCTCTACAGCTTGGTCTGCAAGCTGCAGGAGACTGTGTACCACACTGGGTGGAGCCTGAGCATAGGTAACCTCAAAGCCCGCCCCCTCAGTGACACACTTCCTCCAACAAGGCCACACCTACTAATAGTGCCACCCTCACTCCCTGTGGACTAGCATTCAAAGTCATGGGGGCTATTTCTGTTCAAACCACCACACATTCAATGAACCAAAATTCTGTGTTTTTTTTTTCCTGCTATATATTTTTGCCTAACTGTATTTTTGTTTGTTCATTTGTTTGTTTTTGTTCGTTTTTGAGACAGAGTCTCTGTTATGTAGCCCTGGCTCTCCTAGAACTCACAATGTAGATCAGGCTTGCCTCAGTCTCACAGAGATTCCCCCTTCCTCTGCTTCTGGGGGGCTGTGATTAAAGGTGTGCACCACCACACCCAGCTTGGTGTTACACATTTTAAAATGCGTTTCATCGACAAATGCTTCTCTTCTTTGAATGTACATTTCCCCACATTTATGTGTGTGAGTGTGGTCCTGTGTGCAGGATGCATAGAGGTGAGGTCAGCTCTGGGTGTCAGTTCTTCTTTTGCTTTTCAGTTCATCTGCCAGGCTGGCTGGTACAGGCTTCCAGGGACTTCCCGGTCTGCCTCCTGAGTCACTTAGTAGGAGCATTGGTAATATAGGTGCTTATATAGCACATCCTGCTTTTATGTGCATTCTGGAGACTTCTTTATGTGCATTCTGGGGGTTAGAACCCAGGTCCTCATCCTTGCACAAGTGTCTTTACACAGAGTCATCTCTTCAGCCTGCAACTGTCTTTTGGGAAGTTCATACCCACACTTGGGAATATACTATCCCTGAATGTCTGTATTATAAATCTTAAGTTAAAGCCTTTAATTTTAAAAATAATTACATATGAATGTTTTGCCTACATGTGTGTCTGTGTACTGTATGCATGCTCCCTGTTCATGGAGGCAAGATGGCGGCATCAGGTCCCCTGGAGGCAGTCTGTTGTGAACTGCAGTGTAGGTGCTGGGAACTAATCCTGGTCTTCTGGAAGGTCCTCATCCATTGCTCTTGACTTGCTGACCTATATCTCTTAGTCCTTGGGAAAACCTTTTCTTAATAAACTCCAACTGTAAGAAAGAAAAAGAAGGAAGGAAGGAAGGAAGGAAGGAAGGAAGGAAGGAAGGAAGGAGAGAGGGAGAAAGGAGAAGGAGGAGGAGGGGGAGGAGGAGGAGGAGGAAAAAGGAGGAAGAGGAAGAGGAGGAGGAGGAGGAAGAAGGAGGAGGAGGAGGAGGCAGCCTTAGTCAATTTGTATCTGAACTAGCAAGTCTCTGCTTGGGACAGAACTGATCCCTAGAGCCAAGCTTATGCCTCATGTACAACATTTGAATGACTGAGAACTCCCATGGCTTTCACCACAGCCATTGTATCTCATTTTTATCTGTTGTCTGAGGGTCAGTGTACTCAAGCCTTTTTGTTTACTACAAGTGACAGCCGAGCTGACCCACACTTAGGATTTGGAAAGAAGGCAGCTCAGCAGTCTGAGAGAGGAGAGAACACTGTGGCTCAGCTGGCTACTGCTGTGTCGTGTAACTACACCGTGAACGCACACTGGGTGTGGTTGGGCATCACACATGATTCTGCTTAAGGTACACAGGATGAGCCTTAATAGAAGTCCTATGAGCAAACCCTGTAGCCTTCAGGTCACCGTGAATGGGCACCAAGATATGGGCTCCGATACAGCTGCTACTACTCCTAGCGCAGGACACTTAGTCTCTGTGCCTCTGGCTTTCCTCTCTTTATAAGATGATGGTTTATAAGGATGATGGTTTGTAAGGATGATGGTTTGTAAGGATGATGGTTTGTAAGGATGATGGTTTGTAAGGATGATGGTTTGTAAGGATGGTGGTTTGTAAGGATGATGGTTTGTAAGGATGATGGTTTGTAAGGATGATGGTTTGTAAGGATGATGGTTTGTAAGGATAGTGCTCTAAAAAGCAAAGGTGCCATCATCCTCAGGTCAGGGAAGGTATTTGGGACTTGATATTTAATTAATCTCCTTTTCTAGGTTCTGATTATTAGAGTGTGTTTTACTCTGCAGAAGGTCTGGGGTCACTGACCACTATGCTTTGGATGACCACCACGCCCTTCACTTGACAAGGAAGGTTGTGAGGAGTCTCAATTATCAGAAGAAACTGGATGTGAGTAGGAGTCTTCCTGTCTTTCCTTTTCCTGTGGAACACTTTGCTCTGTGTCAAACCCTGTCCCTAAACACAGCGAATTTGTCCTAACTCTCCATAGGTTACCGTTGAACCTTCCGAAGAGCCCTTGTTCCCCGCAGATGAATTGTATGGGATAGTCGGTGCGAACCTTAAGAGGAGCTTTGATGTCCGAGAGGTATGTGGAAGGTGGGACACAAGCTGTGAGTCAAGCTGCCACCCCTAAAGTTTCTGTTCACGCAGAGGGACAACTGTGGGTCTTAGGGAGGAGTGGTGACATCCAGGAACACTGTCCTGGCTGGTGCACCTAGTGTTGCTGGTCTGCAGTAAATAGCAAATGATTGGAAAGGCTCTCAGGATTGGGAAGTTTTCGCTGTACCACGAGGAAGCTTGCCTTGCTAATGGCTGGGACTCGATGCTATTGTGGGCAGCAAGAATGACCAAGGGCAGTCACACCATTTTCAACTATTTTCTCCCAGTGTTCTTATTTCGCCAAATAGACAAAATGTCAGTAAGTTGTTAGAAGAAAAAAAGCATACCTTTTTAGATCAGTATGACATTAGCAAAGAGTAGACAATTATAGTTGGAGGTGTTGCTATGGTTACAGATTGTGACATAGCCTTCTGGAACCTAGAGTGACAGTTTTCAGTGTTTGCTTAGAGTGTGTAGGCTTTGCTTTTCTTCAGTTCTCTGTAGCTGGCGGAATACATTTTAAATTAGGAAATCGTCTTAATGAGATTCTTTGCTGGAGGCTTTAATATCTTAAGCTACTTTCTCTCTTGACTGTAAGACTATTTTGTATTGGCTCTGGGAGGTTGTGGTGGGTAGAAAACACAGAAAATAAACTAAAATTGCTTGGTCCCTTGTTCAGAAGGAACAGCTAATATTTTGATTTTTATTTTGGCTTAATCTGTATATACAGTTAGCTCTCCATATCTGGGGACTCTGTGTACATGGACTCAGAAACCCTTGAAAGGGGTATTTTTCTGTACTGACCATGTACAGGTATTTTTCTTGTCATTATTCCTTAGACAGCATAGCATAACGGCTGTTCATATGGAGCATTTATCTTCTGTTACTTATTATAAGAAATCTAGAGGTGATTCAGCGTTTAAAGGAGCATACGTAAGTGATATGCAAGTAGTAAGGCGTTTTGTGCAAGAGACTTCAGCATCTATGGATTTGGCTGTGGACATAGAACAAGTCCTCATGGATGAGGGATAGCTGTACACACACACACACACACACACACACACACACACATACATACACACACACAGACACATACACACACACACAGACATACACACACAGAGACACATACACACACGCACACACACGCACGCACACATTATAATGTATTTCTAATACATAATGATGTATTTTGGTATATGTATGTATATACATGTTCAATCCCCTTCCCCCATGTATATAAATTTTTAAAAATTCTACTTTTTCTGGCATAAATTATATATATATATATCCTTATCCTTAAAAACCTCTTCAGTGACCATTTCTCTATGGCTAGCTCTCAGTTCCCAAAGTGGTGTCTGGCAACATGATAGACAGACTTCTTTTAATGTTTGTTTGATTTTGTATGAATTGGTGAGGTAGTGTTACACTGGAGAGACATCTCCAGATATGTAAGATATGTAGATACTTTGTTACTACTCTTAAATCTTGGGTTTTCTTGAAGTTCCACTTTTGCAACGTGACCCAGCTACAAAGTTTAGAATTACTCTTTAGCCTGACTTTTATTTAAGTACAGACAGAAAACCCTGGTGCCCACGATCTGCTGAGATGGCTGAGAATCCCCTTCTAGAATAGCTTCACTTGCCTGGCAGCATTTACCGAGTCAGGTTCTAAGCATCCGAGGTAGAGAACCAGCAGGCACCAAGCCCTGCCTTCACAGGCTACTTACTGTGCTTTGATGGAAACCTCCTAGCCTCTGCTGCTTGCTGGTCGTTCGGTATGATGTCTCCATTTTCTCTGTAATAGCAAAGCCTCACAGAGAGGCCTCGACAGCACACACAGCTGTTGTGATACGGGAAAACCTGACCTCTGGGGCTTGTTTTTCTCAGTCAAGTGCAGTGGGGACCCAGCTCTTCCAAGAGAATATTATCCTATTACTTGTCTGTTCCTGAATGTAATTAATCCACTTCATGCATAAGAGTGGTACTAATTATAAAGCCAACTCGAGGTTGTTTTATGCGAAGCGACCCTGGATTTCTGGGGCCCCCGGGGAGCTTCACCTTCATGCAGAAGAATGACGCCATGATGTGTTGATGGTCAAAAGGTTCACTTTACAAGGTCTGCAGGACCAAAAAAATTGTTTTGTTCCCATATTTGGGGAAATAACTAAAAAGTAATTTAAAGTCAGCTTTCACTTTCTGCAAAAGAGGGATGTTGGGATGAGCCTCTCATCTTTCAGCTAAGGGAGTGTGAGTGCCATGGAGTCCCACACACCATCTCAAATGAGTTCAAGAGGAGCACGGAACAGGCTTCGTGTGTAGCAGGATTGGAGTCAGGTCCTCCAGCGTTCTGAGCATGTGCTCTACTGAGAGACTTAGTGATGGAAACTCAAGGATAAACTCCCTAGAAATCTCTTCTCCTTTTAGATTAACAATATATGTGGCCAGTCTTTCGACTGGCTCATACTGAGGCTTAATGAACATCTATAGAGGCTTAACAGTAGTAATAGCTGCTTTTTCGTCAGAGACCACGCGCCTTGGTTGATACCTTTTAAATGCTATCCTCTACTGAGGGAGGGTTCACAGACAGGTTTAGAGAGCTTAATGGACTGTTGGTGGGAGGGAGGCAGTGCTGGGGATAGAACCCAGGACTTCATACGTGCTAACCATATACTCTGACATTAAGCTGCTTCCCCAGGGCTTGAAGGGTTTTTGGTGATTTTCCCTGTGGCAAAGCTACAGTTGGAGCCACTGTTCGTCTCAGCACCACTTACAGGCTTCCTTCCTACCAGTCCATCCATTTCCCCAGCTGTCAGAATCCTTTCTTCACCTTCGCCACGTCACGGAGCAAATGACAGTGTTTTCTAAGAAGTGACTTACCCTGGCACATCGGGTCACGAGCAGAGCCATCCAGAGCTTCTCACTCCAAGTCCTCCGTTGGGTTTTGGATTTTCATCAGTTCTTCTAAGCACTGACGAGGCACTGAGCAGGCCCCTAGAGCTCTGGGCTTAGCTCCCGGCCCCAGATTCTCTGCTGCGTCTCCTGTTTTCAAGTCTTCGGCCTTGTGTCCTTGCTTGGCCCCAGGTCATGCAGGGTTAAACAGAAGGCGATTGAATGAGTTCAGTCTTTCCACAGCCTCCCTGTAGACGATTTCTGTTTCCTCAGGCTTATTTATTGTTTATGTGTATGAGTGTTTGCCTACATTCATTTATGTATACCATAAACATCCCAGCTTTGGATGGCTCTGGGCACTGACCATGCACACGTCAAGAAAAATTCTGAAGAGCTTTTCTATGTAGCATGAGATTGAACGTGGCATCACTGTGAATTGCCTGGCTTTTAAATAACTTCAGTCACTGCGGACATGCTTTTGTGACGTAATTTCTCAGGCACGTTGTTATTCCTCCTCCTAGGTCATTGCTAGAATCGTCGATGGAAGCAGATTCAATGAGTTCAAGGCCTTGTATGGAGACACGCTCGTCACAGGTACAGAACGCGGGGAGTTGAAACACAAACGTTTTCTGTTGCTTTAGAAATAAGTCATCACTTGCCGCAAAGCTTACACCGGGAGCTTTGCCATCTGGGGAGGCATAAGTGTGTGAGTCAGCTGTTGAGTGTCGTTACTTTATGAAGATGGTTTGTACCCGAATGGTTTCCCGGATCCAAAGAGCTTAAAATGACAACGGCCCGATGCTATGGTGTAGACCTGTGACCTTGTGGCCCTGACGTGACAGGAGCAGAGAGTATTTGCAACGCTTTTTGTTCTCTGGGTAGCAGTTATTTTCAAGACTTCGGCCTTGTCTCCTTGTTAGGCTCTAGTTCATCCAGAGCTACACGGAATGTGTAGTTTCACCAAAGGCCATTGAGCGTCTTCAGTCTTCCCACAGCCTCCCTGGAGATATTTTTGTTTCCTAAGGTTTATTTTTTTTTTAAGTGTATGCGTGTATGTCTAAATATGCTTATGTATACTACATATGTGCCTGGTGACCATGGAGGCTACACTAGGGTATTGGATACCCTAGAACTGGAGTTCCAGGCAATTCTAAGATACCTAATGTGGGTGCATGGGATCGAACCCATGTCTTCTGCAAGAGCAGCAAGTGCTCTTGACCTCAGAGGCATCTCGCCAGGCCTCTCTTAAGGGCTGCATTCAAACACCAAATTGAAAATTCAGGATAGTGTGCCATGTCGGGGAAAGCAGAGTATGTATACAAGTGGGTTCTTTGGCCTAAAGTGTTGGCATTTCAACTTCTGAAAGAAATCATTTCAAACAGATGCTAGACTCATAGTAACCCACCAGTGGATAATGGCAGAACGAATTTTGTGAATTTTATTAGACTGTAAAAAGCCTGAAGATGCAATATTTATTTTGAGTAAAACTTAACAGATCAGGGAAAGAGGAGCTACAAAAATCCAAATTACAGTGTCCACGGAGGCTTAAGATAGGATCTTGGCAATTCCTTCTAGCTCGATTTATGAGCGAGAGGAGGGTTCGTGCTGGAAGGGGAATTTATGGTTTTCTCTGTAGGTGTTTAAGTGATTAAGGGCTGTTTGTCTGATATACAGGCAGGATTTGTCTGCCAGTGGTGCAGGACGTAGCCCTCACTGTGTAGCAGCTTAAAACCATCCAAGGAGACTCTGCTTCCTCTAAGATGGATGGGCTGTCTCTGTCGTCTCCTTCTAAGTGTTTGCCTGGTGCCCACTGAAAGGCCATGGCACTCCTGTGCCCTTGCATCGGGGACACAGCTGATTCCCTTATCTTTTCTCCATTGTGCCAGAATCCATGTAAGGCCAGAGTCAGGGGAGGGGAGGATGAGCAGGAGGCCTGGAAGGGGAGAGTGGAGCTGGATGTCAGAGGCTTGCGTGTTTCTGCAAGTTCCTTAAGGTCTCTCTACGCCTAGGAGAGTTCTACGACATACTGCTTTTCCGTTTGGGTCAGATAATTAGTAAAGGCCCTTGCGTGATTGAGTGGCTGGCACAATGGAGCATGTGCCCTGCTCAGCCCGTCTGTCTGTGCCTTGACGCCCACTCCTGCTCCCGCAGAGTGTTGGGAGGGCTGGGCTGTAAGTGGTTGAAAAGTGGGTAGCATCATGTGCTAGATTTTCATCCCTTCGTGGGTAGGGCACGACTAAAGGTGGATCACTGCATGGACTTCCTGCAAGCCTTCCCCTCTTCAGTGACTTCACAAGGGTCAATACACTTAGGATGTCCATCATACATAGGCCTCTGGCTGGGACACTAGGCTTGAGAAACACAGACTCCTATGTGACCCTCAGAGCATGTTCTATCACATATAAAAAGTGATGGCAATAAGATAAAATAAAATCCAGAAAGGACTAGATCATTCAGAATCCAGCTTTCTAACTCAGTCCATATGTTGACCCACTTTTTATTCATTTTTCCTTGTGTGACTCTTGGAGGACCTGCTTTGCTGGGCAGCCTAGCTGTGCACTGGAACCTAGTGGCTGAGTCCAGGTGGGGCCTTTTATAGAAGCCTTTGTTTGACTCAGTGTCCAGGCATAGCCAGGAAGTTCTTGGGCCCCGAGCACTTGGTACCGGCTTCATGTAGGACCCAGGTTGGTTGAAAGGAGAAAGAATTTTTCTCAAATCAAGTTCTTCTGGTTTACAAAATAAATGGCCTCCTCTGAAATCACCTAAGCACCTGCCTCTCAGAATCTCTCAAAATGACAGGCTGTGTTTTCCCTTTCTTTTGTGTGTGTGTGTGTGTGTGTGTGTGTGTGTGTGTATGTGTGTATGTGTATGTGTGTATGTGTATGTGTGTGTGTGTATGTGTGTGTATGTGTGTGTGTGTATGTGTGTGTGTGTATGTGCGTGCGCGCGTGTGTGTGTGTGTATGTGTGTGTATGTGTGTGTATGTGTATGTGTGTGTGTGTATGTGTGTATGTGTGTGTGTGTGTGTGTATGTGTGTATGTGTATGTGTGTATGTGTATGTGTGTGTGTGTGTATGTGCATGTGTAGGTGTGTGTGTGTGTATGTGTATGTCTATGTGTGTGTGTGTGTGTGTGTGTGTGTGTGTATGTGTGTGTGTGTGTGTGTGTGTGTGTGTGTGTGTGTGTGTGTGTGTGTGTGTGTGTGTGTGTGTGTGTGTGTGTGTGTGTGTGTGTGTGTGTGTGTGTGTGTGTGTGTGTGTGTGTGTGTGTGTGTGTGTGTGTGTTTGGGGGGTCCTACTAAAAAGTGTTGATAGAGATACAGCATCTATAGACAAAAAAGACAAGATCAGAATATTCTTTTTAAAGAATTTCTTTAAATTTTGAAATTTTCCTAAAATTTTAAAAAAGATCTGTTAGTTTATTTTGTATATATGAGTACTCTATCTACATGTACTCCTGTGTGGCAGAAAAGGGCATCAGGTCCCATTACAGATGGTTGTGAGCCACCATGTGGTTGCTGGGAATTGAACTCAGGACCTCTGGAAGAGCAGTCAGTGCTCTTAATCACTGAGCCATCTCTCTAGTCCAAGACTGAGATTTTAAACTTTAAAAAGAAATACTTCAGGGTACTGTGGTCTCTGATGCACGGGGGGACACTCACATGTGTGCTAAGTGATCTTCTGAATGAATCATTTATTCAAACTAAGTAAATATAGGTAATTTTACATAGACCATAGGCTTTCAAGAAGCATAAACAGAACAAACAAGAAACCTAGTCCCTTTAGGAATAAAAAAACACAAAGTTTTTGTTTTCCCATAGACCACCTCTATTTACACTCTAACCATTTATCTCAGATTCAGGAATGTGCAGGATGCCTCTGTTGCAAACCACAGCTCCCTGAAAAACGTAACTCTTCGTTTTCATTTTCTCTTGAGGATTCGCTCGAATATTTGGGTACCCAGTTGGCATCATTGGAAACAATGGAGTTTTGTTTTCTGAATCTGCCAAAAAGGCAAGTACTGTTAAATGCATTAAGATTTTATGATTTAGCATAATTAATTTTGAAGGTTATGTGATAGATTAAAACGTATTGTATGAGAGCTTTATAGTATTACCTGGATCTCTTAGCAAGCAGAACCCCACGTGTGTGCTTATGCATAGGTGCTGGCGTTGGACAGGTTTACATGGCGGGTGTAGCACTCTTAAAGCCTACTAGGTGATTTAGGAAGATTCCCATGAGAGGCTGGAATTATAACTGCTTACCTGGAAGTGTTCTGGGAAGGCAGGGAATTCCTGCCCTGAACTCATTCTATGGGACCTTCATGCTTGGGAGTTTCTGATACCATTCGTTGGTGGTTCCAAGATGTGACCACTCCAGTCATCCTTTAAACATTAATTTTACTTTTTTGGTAACATGCACATAGTAGGTCATTGTTGCTACAGTTGCAGCAGTGAATAGGGGGATTCCCTGGTGCTCTGAGCTCAGGACTTGACTTCACATCTTTGTCTCATTCGCCTGAGCTCCCGGAAATGTCACTCATGCACTTCGGTCAAACATTGTAACAAAAGTCTCAGTCTTTCCCTTTTCAGTCAACAAAGCAGTGCCCCTTACTGAGAGAGGAAGCAGGCCGTAAGCCTTAGGCTAATTGAGGATAAATGTGTCCTTAAAGAAATGTTTTAGCAATAAAACTAACTTTTGTAGCCTGCTGTACATGTTGAGTTCTCCCAACTTAATGATAAAATGAAAATAAACTCAAAGAAAATAGATGTATGTAGTTTACTTCTGTAGGCCTAGCACTTGGGAGGCTGAGATAGGAGGGTAGTTCCAGGCCAGCCTGAGCTATACCCATAATCATATTACAAAGGACCTTTAACACTTTCAAAACAGTGTACTGTTTTCTTTAGTTTTTTTTTCTTTTAAAAATTGGTTTTTGCCATAGATAGACGTTTTGCCTATTTTACTTAATAGTTTATAGCGTTTTTAAAGATATTAAATATTCCTAAAATAGCAGCTTAAACACACACACACCACACACACACATGTACATGCATATGTCTGTACATATAAAGCTGGGTGTGGTGGCATTTGCTTCTAATTTTACTACTTGAGAAGCAGTGGCAGGAGAATGTGAGTTTGAGGCCAGCCTGGTCTACATAGAGGATTCCAGGATAGCCAGGACAACATAGAAATACTATTGTTTTAAAACACACACACAAACACACACACACACAGAGAGAGAGAGAGAGAGAGAGAGAGAGAGAGAGAGAGAGAATGTAGTGTACTCATTCCCATAAAGTAAATACCAGGCCAGGCCAGAGCTAGGCAGATAATGTGGTGTGTCTGCCAGCTTGGCACAGGTAAGCCCTAGAGAAGTTAAATTTGGCTCCAGTCTGACATTTCTTTTATTGAAATAAGCCCCAAAGGTCTCTGTGGTTTCCTCATTTCTATAAACATAGTTATAAGAGGATGAGCAATTACCTTGCAATGTTGTGTCTGCCAGGACCTTTCTAGAAGAGGTAAAGGGATTTGCAAAAACAGAAGAAAACACACGGGAATGGTAAACAAGATAGGGAAAGAATACGAATTGGGATTATTAAATAATTCCTTAACTTCAGGGACGGAAGTCTCTAACATTGACCTAATCTAAAAATTTTATTTGGAATGTGCCAGTGAGAAAGATGTGTATTTTAACATAGTATTGAGACCTGAAGGCATTTCAAATGGTCACCCAGATGTAAACGTCAGCCCGGATACCACAGAGGGCTTGCATCCTGCCCTTCCTAAAGTGGAGACCTGGAGGATGAGGGCAGATTCCTGCCACTTCACTTGGGCGAACGTGAGTGGAAAGGTAATAGGAAGTCCTTGCAGACCCGTGTCACTTACATCCTGGTGACAGGGCAGCACAGAACCGTTGTTATAGTAAACAGGAGGTCAGACTAGCCAGACAAGGGCAGTGCTCTTTCTTAACTCTGCCTGGGAGTGTGGGTCTGGTAGGAGTTCGTTTGTTTTTTAAGGAACAGCTGTTTTCATGTGTTTTCAGGGCGCTCACTTCGTCCAGCTGTGCTGCCAAAGAAATATCCCCCTGCTGTTTCTCCAGAACATCACCGGTGAGGCCGCCATTCTCGTGTGTTTGGTCCAGAGTCACGCTGTCTCCTGCAGCTCATGGGTTAATGCAGAGAGAGTTTCCTTCATGAATACTAGGTAGTCTCAGATTACCTTAGGTGTTCTACGTGAAGCAGTCTATGAATTTTGTGTATTTCAAGCTTTTACCTGGCTTCTCCTGATTCCCATTCACCCAGGAGCATCAGAGTGTCCCATCTTACCTCTGCCAGAGAGGATTACCTGACTCACTGTCTCCTAATCATTAGTATCCTAATGATTCCAAGCACATGCTATGAGCATCTCTTTACTGTACAGTTAATTCTATCTGGAATAATACCAGTCAATTATCTATCTATTCTTTGGGATGTGTGTGTGTGTGTGTGCAAAGCTTCGTGTGTTCTGTGTGTGTGTGTGTGTGTGTGTGTGTGTGTGTGTGTGTGTGTGTGTGTGTGCATGTGTGCATGTGTGTGTGTGTGTGTGTGTGTGTGTGTGTGTGTGTTCATTAGAGCCAGTGGCCAACTTCAGATATCATTCCTTAGGAGCTGTCCACTGTTTTTTGAGACAGGGTCTCTTACTGGGGTAGAGCTCATCTATTAGACTAGACTGGCTGGCCAGTGATCCATAAAGATCCTTCTGTCTCTGTCTTCTCGGCACTGGGAGTACAAGTGCACACCATGCTACCTGCCATTCTATGTGGGTGCTAGGGGTGAAAATCAGGCCCTCATGGTTCATGGTAAGCACTTTACTGACTAAGCCCTCTGCCCACTTGAAGTAATACATTTTGAAAATTATGTTTTCACTGAAGCCTGAGGATTTGCATTTTAATCCCATAGAATAGCCTGTGACTAGCGTGAACTTTATGCCTCTAAACTTCACATTCCATAGATGATCCTAAGCAGGAGTTGGTTGATTTCGAAGACCTCCTGCTGTAGTGTTGAGATGTTTTCTGCTCTACCATTTTGTCTGCTGCATTGTGTTGCAGTAGATACATAAAGGCTAAAAATAAACTTCCATTCCTTGGAAGATAGACTTTTTTTAAAAAAAAAAAAGGGTTTCATTGTATAACTTTAGCTGGCCTTGAACACACTAACTGGACCAGGCTGGCCCTGAACTTTCAAAAATCTGCCTTCCTCCTCTGCCTTCTGTGTTCTAGGATTAAAGACATGCACCACCCACTACCACCAGAGTCTTTTAAATAGTTGTTGTGCTCAGGCAGGTTTCTCAGAGGAGGAAACTCACTGTGTAGACCAGCCAGGCCTCTCAACCTTGAACAGGACTTTATATAGTAATTAAGCACCTTCATTCTCTGTTATGTTCACGTTCAAGGTAGGTTAGCTGGTGTGTGTGTGTTTATTTTTGTTTTGTTTTTCCGGTCCTGAGGGTAGAGCCGAGGGCACACTAAATGGAGGCTCTCTCGCTGACCACACCCTCAGCCCTTGATGAATTTCGAGAGGAGTTAGTTCCAGATAGTGGAGAGGTTCCTACCTGGTAGCCTGTGGAAGAACAGATGGGAAAGTCTCTGAAGTTTGCCGATGCTAGGAACCTCATTTCTGAGGATGTGACTCACCATTGTGAAGTTAAACATTTGCTTAGACAATTCTCCTGTCTTCATCTCACTCTGCTTCATCTACACTGTTTTGGGGGCAGAGGCTGAGTTTTGCTTTGCAACATTGCATATGAGGGACCTGCGAGGCATTGGTAGATGGGAGTACAATGTGCCACTGGATAAATCTTGGGCTGGGAGAGATATCTTAGCTGGGGATGAAAGCGTGAGTTTCAGCAGAATGAGGAAAGGATGGTTAAAGCTGTGGGAATAGAGACGAGAACCTGAGGAGAAGAGAAGGCTCAGGATAGTCTTCAAGCCACTCTGTTTTCCTCCCCTTTCCCTCTCCATTTTTTTTGTAGTGTGAATTTACAGATTTTTTTTTTAAGGCAAACTAAGACCTCTCAAGAGTAGGAAGGACTCTCAGGGAAGAATACTATTACTCTGTTTTGGTTTTGGTTTTGGTTTTTTTCCTACAGAGTTAAGAGTATAGGGAAAGAGGAAGCAAGACTAAGGGATTTGTGTGTGTTTGTCTGCTCTCTCTCTCTCTCTCTCTCTCTCTCTGTGTGTGTGTGTGTGTGTGTGTGTGTGTGTGTGTGTGTCTGTGTGTGTGTGTGTGTGTGTCTGTGTGCATGTGTGTCTGTGTGGGGGGAGAAGGATTTGAGGAAACCAGATGGAGTGGATTCTTTTAGAGGCTGAGCGTCTGTAGAGTTGGTCAGGTGAGGGCTTTGTAAAGAGCAGGTGTGATAGAATGTTCTGAAGAGTCAGACACATTGGCTAAAGCAGTTCTGAGCTGCTCTGAAGGCTGGTTTATAAAGGTGGCTGGAGTGTCAGACCTCACCAGCAAAGGCAAGGGCCCCTGGTGTGGTCCCTCAGTGTCCCAGCAGGTCCAGCTCCTCCACAGGATTGCTGGACTGAATTGGATGACGCGATCCTGGAGATTTGCCCACCAGGGGCAAAGAGTCAGTCAGACAAGCAAGTCTACATATGCAGGGGAAAGAAATGCCTCCCTCAGAGCCTCAGGTGGGGACAGAGAACTGAGACATGATTTCAAGGTTTCTAAATAAGAGAAGGGTATGCCCCTGTTGTAGAAGGCATGTTACAGCAGAAGAGGAGCTCAGAGTTGGAGCTTGAGGAAACAAAGGAATCCTGTAATTACAAAGAAATCTTTTTTTTTTTTTTTAAATCTTGCTGTTGAGCCCCTGGCAGGGACTCGACATCCCCATGAAACATTAATCTTTATTTCATCAAAGTTTTAAGCAGTGCTGCAAAATGAGGAATCCTATTTTAAACCAGGTCAGTGGATGTGGAAACCTTCTGGGCTGGCTTGCTGGGTGGTACCTTTCCTGTGGCAATGTCACAGTCTAATGTCACAGTCTCTCCCCATCAAGCCTCTGCCTTGGGATGCTCTCTCAGAGATTGTTTCCTTCTGTTGCTCAGAGATCTGTGCGTGTCTAAACAAAGTATTTTAAGGACATCTAAAAAAATGAGGAGAGAGCAGGTGGTGGTGGTGGTGGTGGCACATGCCTTTAATCCCAGCATTCAGGAGGCAGAGGCAGATGGATCTCCATGAGTTAGAGACCAGCTTGGTCTACAGAATGAGTTCCAAGACAGCCCAGACTTACACAGAGAAAAACAAAAGCAAACATACAAACACGAAGAGAGGTTTTTGTAAACCTCTTTTTGTAAATAAAGCTTTTTGTAAAGATTTATTATGTATAGTGTTTTGCCTGCCTGTATGCCTGCAGGCCAGAAGAGGGCACCAGATCTCATTACAGGTGGTTGTGAGCCACCATGTGGTTGCTGGGAATTGAACCCAGGACCTCTGGAAGAGCAGTCAGTGCTCTTAACCACTGAGCCATCCCTTCAGCCGGTGAAGAGAGATTTTTACTGTGGTTCTTTGAAGCTCACTCTGGAGCATGCACTTCCTGTGGGACTCTTCTGTTAGGAGAAGATCTGTGGTGCAGTTCATCTAAGCTGGGATCTGATAGTACCTTGGTGGGATTGACTTCTGCATGTGTATCCATTGCTCAAGGCCGTGTGTCTGTTCCGTTTTCTCTCTTAGGATTCATGGTTGGTAAAGACTATGAAGCCGAAGGGATCGCCAAGGACGGCGCCAAGATGGTAGCCGCAGTATCCTGTGCCAAAGTGCCTAAGATAACTGTCATAATCGGGGGATCATATGGGGCTGGAAACTACGGAATGTGTGGCAGAGCATATAGGTGGGTAGTGTCCACGGCTTTTTTTTTTTTTTTTTTTTTTTTGAAGAAAGAAAATGCATTTCAAGTGAAATTACAAACGGTCGTGTAAATCCCAGCAGTGGTGGCACACACCTGTAGCCCTAGCTCTTGGAGGGAGAAGAGTCGGGAGTTCAAAGCCAGCCTTGCTACACAGCAAAATTGAGGCTAGCTCTGGCTACAGAGGGTCATGTCTACAAACAAAACATGAATAAGTTGTCACTTTATCCCAGGTTTGGGGTATAAAGTGACATTCAGCCCACTTGACCGTTTGTACTTTAATCCGTTCACAGTCTTTTGCCACCATGCCTAATTGCACTGCATGAATCTGATGCTTCCTCTTTTCCTTCCAGTCCAAGATTTCTACATGTGGCCAAATGCTCGATCTCAGTGATGGGAGGAGAGCAGGCAGCCACCGTGTTAGCCACAGTGGCGAGAGACCAGAGAGCCCGTGAGGGGAAGCAGGTAGGGGACTTCTTTGCTTCGTATGGGTTTGAGTGTCCCCTGAAAACCCCTGCAGCTCAGGAGCAGAGCACCCAGGCTACCTGTGTGTCCATGGGAAGGATTGTGAGGCTCCACTCCTGGGCCTTAAGTACGCCATATACTGCTGACCTGTACCCGCAGCCCCAGAATTTCCCAGAAAGCACCAGACAGAGACGCGGATTCTTACTTTTTTGCTGTTTGTGAGATCTAAGGAGAAACAATTTACTTCTTTTGGGCCTAGAGCAGCAGGCCTTTGTTTCTGTTTTGTTTTCCATTGTTGATAAGGGTCCCTGGGAGAGTCAGTCCGCTGCTGTGAAGTGTATAGCATCAGTATTCCTTGAGAGTGTAACTATGGAAAAATGGATACAAAAGAATGTAGATGTGCTACTGAAAGGCAAACGGGGTGGCTGCTCTTAAGGTGGATTCTTTGTCTCTGTTAGAGACTCTTTGGGAATTCTATGAATGTTTATTTACAGCGTTTAAGCACCGAGTCCTGAAATGTCAGCTGTGTACTCCTGAGGTAGCTTATGTGCACCCTTGTCTTGTCGTAGGAATGACTGTGGATACCTCCTTGGTGTGACATTGCTTTGCCCTGCCAGCAGGGATCAAGTGGTCAACCACAGGGTCCGCAGAGCTGGGATGATACAAAGTCACTTTGTCTTTGGCCTCCTTCTGTCTCTGTGTGTACATTTGTGTGAGGATGATACTGCATGGTGCTGTGTGGACGTCAGAGGACAACCTCTGGTGTTGGGCCTCACCTTCCACCTGATCCGAGTAAGGCCTCTTTGTTGTTTCTCTGGTGTGTACACTAGGCTAGCTCTCTTGTGTGCTTCTAGGGATTCTCCTGTCTCCCACATCCCCATGCCGGTGCTGGATCGCAGCTTGTGCTAGGAATCTGAACTCAGGTCCCCGTGGTTTCAATGCAAGAGCTTGACCCACTGACTATCTCCCCAGCCTGCCTCTTTGTCTCTACCTGGCAGCAGGCACTCTGTACAGTTAGGTTGGTGTATTAGATAAACTTTAGTGCCAGCCAGTATTGAAGCAAAACAGTAGCTTTGCTCTGTGTGGATCTAGGGGAGGAGGCCGGAAGGGGATGCCGTCAGCAGTGTAGGTGATAGAGTGAGTCTACCTGATGTTTCGAAAGCGTGTTTGAACTTTATCAAACAAAAGTAATCCCTTGATAAGTAACCATCCTTTGGTTCATTTGATACATAGATATTTAAATCATTCCTTTTCATATATGAAAGTTGGTGTCTGGTTCTCCCCCCAGTGGGTATTGACTGAAGTATGTGCATGAGAGAGGGTAAGGTTGACTTGAAGTAAGTCATTTGTTTCTAACGTACCTGATTATTTACCTATTTATTTTGGCACTGGAGGTTGAAGCCAAGGTCTCCCAAAGGCTTGGCAAGTGCATCCCTGTTGCTGTAATTAAAATAAAAAAACTGTCTTTTATCCTGCACTAGGTCCAGCACCGCAGTGCCCCAGATATCTGGTAGATATCCTCATCTCAGTCAGCAAAGCGGCTCACCTGCTCTGCTCCATCCCCTATCACACTGCCAATGGCTTCTCTCTGCGCCTGGCAGCAATCTCTCTACCCATCTAGTTCCCAAGGCAGGCTGTCACCATGCCAGACATACACATCCCAATTCCATGGTGGCCTAGTGTCTCCAGCCACCACACTCTCTCTTGAACTTAAATGGCCACATGAAAGAACACACAACACAATAACCTCTGATCCAATTGATAAGATATAACTGCCCACCGAAACATACAAGACCCTGTACGCATCCATCCCTCAAGAACATTCAAAACAACCTGTAAATGAGCAGAGAGGAATCTTAACATCAGCCTCCGTGTTCTCTCTGCTCTTCTCTTCCCCTCGCTCCAGTCTCCTTCTCCCTCTAAAACTTTTCTCCCGCCCATCCTTCCTTCTCGTCCAATGACAGGCCTTGTTCTATCTTGAACCTGCCTTCACCTGCGTAATGACATCATCCCATAGATCCCTATATCAGCAGTTCTGGAATACTTCAGAGTTGAAAATAGAGTCTCCTATAAAAAGCCAGGATCAAGGACGTGCACTGCCATGCATGGCCTTCCCCACCTTGTTAACTGGAGATTGCTGAACGCTTTTTAGTTCTATGGTGGGACTCACGTCTCCTATTGTATCCTGCTGGAACACAGTGATGTGTGATGTTCTTGGTTTTGGCTTTGTGTTACATGGCTTCAATGTGCCGTCTTTGATGACCTATGTCCCAGGCAAGGCCATGTATGTTAAAACATCCTTTGCAATCTAACACTGTGCAAATGTTAGTTATACTGTGATTGTCCCCAGGGTGTGTCTTTCTGAGCTTAGCTAGAGGAAGCAGTCCTGGTGAAGCCGACTTACCGTCTCTCTCCTTCCAGTTCTCCAGTGCAGAGGAGGCAGCTTTGAAAGAGCCCATCATCAAGAGGTTCGAAGAGGAAGGGAACCCTTACTATTCCAGTGCAAGGTGGGAACAGGGCTTCTCTCAGCCCCTCAGTCTCAGCCTCACAGACACCCGAGCTCTCGGGATGGTCGACCTTCATAGGACCTTCCTGCCGTTTGTGCATCTGTGGCAGGAGGATGGAGACTTGAAGCCAGCCTGAGCTACATAGAAAGATCTTGTTACCGTCTGGACAGAAAGTTACTTTTATACGACCATTCGTTTATGCTAAACTGCCGTCCTCCTCCCAGGCTTCCTCGAACAGTAGCTCCTCCCCCTTTACTCCCGCATCCCACCCTAATTAGGGTATCCGTAACTTGGTGTGGCCCTGTAGAGGTGGACCATGTCAGCAGTGGAGAGTAAGAGTTCTAATCCTGGGTATCACACGTTCAGGAGGCGATCTTAATCTTTGCCTAAGCACCTAGATTTCCACGTGGCCCCCCCTTCTGATTGTTTGGTCGCTCCCCCATTTTAAACATGAGATTGGCTGGTCGATCACATATTGACACCGGTTAGCAAGTGTGCTTGCATACTTGGAAGGTGATTATTCACAGCCAGGGCCCACACGTCAGTGCCAAGTAATTACATCCGACACCACTGCTGCCACTGACTGTTTGTTTTCTTCGAAGCGAAATCATAATGGGGTAATAAATTCTCCCTGCCTGTCCCAGCTGGAGACCGCTTGGTTTGTGCTTCCAAATGGTTTCTCCAATAGCCGTACTGTTCAGGATTATGAAGACAAATCTACGCCATGCCTTCTTTCTTCCCTTGGGCAGATGGAGAAAAGAATAAATACTAGTGTCCTCTAAAATTAGGTTATGCCTTGGATCATGCCCTTTACTGGGAAGGACGAACTGGAGAGGAGGGCAGAAGAAAATAAGAAAGTTAGAATCCATTTCTGTCGTGGGATTCCTCCCCTGTGGCCAACACTGCTCTTGGCAGCAGGCTGCATATTGGTTAGCAGTTTGAGTTCAGATAACAGCATTTGAGATTTTTGTTGTCTGTCAACCGAGTCTCCTTGTAGCTCAGACTGGCTAAGGACTGGCTAAGTTTAAGAATGATCTTGAACTCCTGATCCCCCTACCTCTGGAGTCCCAGGATCAGGCCTCTGTGTCACTGCCACGGTAGGCAGCTCTGGGGTGGGGTTGAACCCAGAATGGTAGATCAGCTGTCCCCCATCTGAGCTACATCCTGAACACATTTGTTAATTTCCAAAGCTCCAGTTTGCCTTTGTGTTAACTGTGTCCTGCCCTCCCCAGACAGATTTACAGCATGGCCGTGGGTCATTGGTTCATGTAATTAACGACAGATTACTTTATCATCTTTGGTTTGAGCAACAAAATCGTACCTCACTTTGCCGTAATGCAAACAGACATTCAGCAGTAGCAGCCACTAGAGGCAGAGACTCCCAGAGACCCACGGAAGAATTTAAAATAAATGCAAGGCAAATACATAAGCTTGCTGACAGTTCTCCACATGAATGAGGTTTTGGCTGAAATGCTCACGAACAGGTGAAATATTCGACTTTGGAAATGGAGAATTTTAGATGAGCCATGCATTTAGGTTTTTTTTATGCCTAAGATGAGTCATCCCTTGGGAAAGATCATTAATGTTTATGCGTTAATGGGTTGCATTCAAGACCTCAGTGAGCGTGGCTGGATAGATGGATCTTTACAAATAAATGGTAAAAGACGGGAAGATTCTCTGTTAATCTGTGTGTGCTGAGTCCTACTGTTGCCACAGTTGTTGGCCTGGAGACAGCAACCTTTTCCTAAAGATGAAAAGATTGGCAAGCTGGCTTGGGGTCCTGGTCTGGGGTTTGATAAATCCCATCCTAGCAATCGTTCCCTGACTTGCTTAGGATTGAACATGGTAGAAGCCAGCTTTCTGGAATATCTCCTGTTACTGGAACCTCTGTTTCATTGCCTCTTTTCTGGGGCTCAAACCTCATACCCGCTAGGTTAGTGCTTTAGTTCTGTCCCAGCTTCTGTTCCCTAAATGACACACACACACATCTGCTCATGAACTGCACCCAGGCACTGGGCTGACCCATGCCCTTCCAGCATTGCTTGGGGGATTCTGTTGCTCATGGGCTCCCAGGGGACAATCAGTTCACCCGTTCCCAGCTCCAAGAACAACCTCCTGTTGATTGGCCACTGGTACCTTAGGGTCCCCGTGATGAATGTTTTATGAGCAAAGATGTGGTTCCTGCCCGCCAATGTGAAAACCGTTTAATAATTGATGTGACATCCAGATGCTCAAAGCACTTTGAGTAAAGAAAGCAAGATAGCCATTTAATAATAATTAACCCCAAGAGAACAGCTATTCCTCGTTTGGTAAGGCAGTTTATATCTGAAGAAGGCCGAGGCAGGATAACCACAGGTTCCGGGCAAAGTTGGCCTATAGATTGAGACTTGTTTTTTTAAAAACTGAACAAGTAACTAAAAACAAAAAAAAAAAAAAAAAAAAAAAAAAAAACTAAAAAAACCCAAAAAAACAGTGTTATTTCTCATTCTTTTTTAAATATAAATTTGAGGATGTCAGTGAGGACAAACTCTTCAAAGCAGTTTAAGGTTATTTTTTCTATTGTAGCAAGAAATAAAGACTGGTATTTTAAGTTGCTTATTTTATTAATAAAGTGTAGTGAGGCTTACAGAGTGATTGCCAGCTTGCTAAAAGTTTCCTGTAGTATATGCCTTTAGCAGTGACATCACTGAGTTGAAACTTTTACCTGGGTTTATGGGGCTCCATGCTAATAACACTGTAGCCATCTTCAGACGCACCAGAAGAGGTCATCTGATCCCATTACAGTTGGTTGTGAGCCACCATGTGGGTGCTAGGATTTGAACTCAGAACCTCTGGAAGAGCCATCTCTCTGGCTAATAGCAGAGGAGATCAAGGTGATTGCTACAGTTCTGGGAGGAGCAAAGAAACTCTTTCCTAAGGCCTGAAGCGCCACGTGGCTCCTAGTGGCAGCCCGGGAGGAACAGTGCTGTTCTTTTGTTTGGGTGGGAGCACTACTGTTCTTTGGGTGGGAGCACTGCCGTTCTTTGGGTGGGAGCACTGCCGTTCTTTGGGTGGGAGCACTGCCGTTCTTTGGGTGGGAGCACTGCCGTTCTTTGGGTGGGAGCACTGCCGTTCTTTGGGTGGGAGCACTGCTGTTCTTTTCTTTGTTCCACTCTCTCAAACATGACTTCTACTGGCCATTCCCGTACAGGCAGTAGTCCAGAGCTCTCTGAACTGTGGTTGGTCCTTGTGGTGATTCTGGGCATGGCATGGAGGGATGGTGACTCGGATGATACATTCATAGTGACCATTTTCATCTTTCCACAGGCTGTGGGATGATGGGATTATCGACCCCGTGGACACCAGGCTGGTTCTGGGGCTCAGCATCAGTGCAGCCCTCAATGCGCCCATCCAGAGGACAGACTTTGGCATCTTCAGGATGTAACCCAGATTCGGAACACGTTGCCACAGCTGTAATAAAAATTAACACGTGTGACTAGCCTTAAAACTTGAGATCCACTGGGCATTTGCTGGCACAGGAATTCTTTTCTTAACAGTATGATGTATGGGTTTGTTTTTTTTTTAATTGTAAAAATCAGTGAGTATTCTGCTTGATGAGCTTTGATTTGTCGAAAATTTTTCTTACAGACACTTCTCATGGCTCATTTTTTACCACCCATAAAATGAAGTGACCGACTTTGCAATTATCCTTTTGAGAACCACAAACAGTTTGAAAAATAAATCTCTCTAATCTATACATTCTAGGGTTGTTGCGATGGTTAATTTAAAATCATATTACTCTCGAAGTGATTATTTTCTTGGTTATATTTGAGATTTCAGCACACTTGTATGTGTGCATGTGCATGCGTGTGTGTGTGTGTGTGTGTGTGTGTGTGTGTGTGTCTATCCTAGAGCTGCCATTTTAGAAGCTGTGACCCTGTTAATGTGGGTGCCAGTCCTCTGGAAGAACAGCAAGTATGTTTCACCACTGAGCCATCTTTCCAGACCCATCCATTTTGTTTTTGAGGCAGGGTTGCTCCCTGAGCCTGGAACTCACGGATTCAGCTAAGCTGGCTTGCAACAGTCCCTGGAATCCTCCTGTCTCCGCCTCCCCAGCGCTACACGTGTGCACTGCCACACCTGGCTTCGGGGTTCTAAAGATCAAAACTGGGTCTTCATTCTCATATGGCAAAGAGATTCCTGGCTGAGCCATTCCTCAGCCTGCAGCAAACTTATTTTTAAGGGTCCCCTCTAACTTTTCCTCCTCCAGCCACCGTCTGTCTCCTCCCGTGATAGTCAGGCTTGTCCCTGCTTGCATGATGGGCTCTTTTCCATCCCATTCACCCCCTCGCTTGGTCATTTTCAAGCTTCCCTGCCCACAGCCTTCCCCAGGTCACCATTGAGCTCCATGTTGCTGAGACCAGTGGGTTCTTTCCGACCTCACCAGACAATGTAGCCCTGTCGCCTCATTTGTTTGAAACCACCCACGGAAACAATGTCCTTAGCTTTCATGGTACAGCACCGGGTTTTCTACCAGCATCATTAAGTCCCTCTATCTGTCGTTTTCCCTTCCCTCCCTCGCTCCCGTTATTTGTCTTGACTTTCATTAGTAAATGCAGCACATTCTTATGTTAAGCTATACAAATAACACAGCCGTTCTTTTTTACTAGTATTTGAACAGTTCAGTGGCATTAAATGCCTCCCCTTACTACACAGCCATCGCTGCCCTCCATCTCTGGGGCCTCACCTCCCCGCAGCCTCGGCTCACCTTATCTTTAAATGGATGCGTTTCTCGTGTCGTTCTGGTCCTTACTGGGCTCTTCCTGCCCATCTCTCGGCTTTCAGCTCCTATCAAGGACTCACCTGCAGTTCTTCGCCCACCTCTCCTCTGGGCTTCAGCTCTGCGTGTTTCCCTCAGGCTGCTGGGTATCCAGAGGGAGCCTCACAGTCATCGTCGTTAAATCCCGAGAGATTTTTGTCTCCTTCGCTGTCTCTTGGATCACTCCACTCACTTCTCTCTTGCCTTACACGTGGTCTGCGGCATCTGGTCCTCCCTAGTCCAGTCTGTCTACTGTCTACTGTAGAGTGAGAAGGGCCATCTTGACCTGGCCAGGTGGAAGATTCCGCAGTGGCTGAGCCCATATCCAGTGGTTCTGCTCATCCCTTTAACCTCATCTTCCAAATTCCTCTTTCCGTAGAAGAATGACTACACTTCTCTCAGACTGCTGGTTCTCTGAACCTACTTAGTCTTTCCTACCTAAGGTCTACAAGACTCCATCTGGCTGTACCATTGTACTTTCCCTCCTTTTCACCACTTACCCATTCAACAGAAACTCTTGATTCTTCCTTAATGTCTGGACTTTTCCAGGCTAGACTGACATCCCACCGAATGCACTTACGAAATATAATCGTAAACTCACCATCCAACCATAAACATTCTTTCATCTTGTCTACCTGCTAGAATGCAAACTCCAGGAGAAACAGGATCCTATTTACTTGTGTCTCCAATGCCTGGTACTTGAAAGTGCTTGGTGTTTGTTGAGTGAATGAAGAAAAAATTCCTCTGTACTTGATGATATCAGGCCAAATAGTTTAAAATATTCTAGTGTTGTTGTAAAATTATAAAATAGAAAAGAGTATAGTTGTCTTTTACTCTGCTAGGTCCGCACCACGGTGTCCCAAGGTATCTGCTAGATAGCTGGGCAGAAACACAGCCCAGCCGCACGCTTTCCTACACTCAAACCCTCACATAAAAGAACACACAACACAATAATCTTAGATCCAATTGGTAAGATATAATTGCCCACTTAAACATACAAAGTCCGGTACCATCCATCCCTTTGGAACATTAATAACAACCTGTAAATACACAGAGCAGAATCTTAACATCACCTGCCATGGCTTCTCAGCCTCTTCTCTGCCCTGTCTTCCCTTTCTGTCCTAGTCTCCTCCTCTTCCTTCAAACTTCTCTCCCGCCCATCCTTCCTTCTCCTCCAATGACAGGCCTCCTTCTATCCTGTACCTGCCCCTCACCTGTACTTTACAAATTCAGGTGAAGTCACCTGAGTTCTGAGTATGTGACTAGGCAGCTGTCCTTGGGGCAGTGGAATTAGCATCAAAATACAGAAAACTTCAGGGCAAACCACAACATAGTGTTTTCCTGATAAACTTCAGAAGCACCTGAACCAGCCAGCCTGGTGTAAGCAGGACCGAACAACTAAGACTTTGTCCCAAACAAGTGGACACCCAACGACGTCCCCTGACCTCCCTGTATGTGACATGGCATACTCTCAAAGATAAATTATACCTTTTTGTCAGAATACATTATTTTTGCATTGTGACTTAAGAATTTTGGTCAGGGTGTGAGTCGTGAGAAACCGTATGAAGCGTAGAGCTAATTAGCCTCCATATTTGCCCTCTCAAGACTTAGAGAATAGAAAGAGACAAGATTATGTTTCCCCCACCCCCATCCCAGTTTCCAAGAAATATGTTTTCTAATTAGAATATATCTAAATACAGCAAACTAATCATAGCCTGGCAGTTCTCTAAAAACGTTACAGATGAAGTCCAAGCAGTGCACAATGATGACAAGTGGGCTTGCACTGTTGTGATAAAAGCCTTTTCCCACAGAACGCAATTACCCCATTTTAATTTAATGCATCTGGAATCATAATTACTAGGACAAAGCTGTTCTTTGGGGCTTTTACCCTTTGGTAAATGTGCATCCCATATGGCAGCCCTGAATCAAAGGTGGAGACGTAATTCATCATCCCCTAGCACACCTTCGAGAATGGCAGGCCTTACTCACCTCACGGGGGGTCGGGTGTCATCTTGGGACTGTGGGACATGTAGTCACCCTCAGCTCGTCCCCGTGGACCAAGCCCTTTGGCTTTGTGTTAGCTTCGCATGCTTCTCACAAGGACTTAGGAGACCTGCTTCGTAATTTCAAATGTAGACTTCAGTAGATTTCAGAGAAATTAAGAAAGCAAAGCAAAACAAAACAACAAAAAACAAAACAAATTCCCATTCTAGAGACAGACCCGGGGAAGAGTTTAGCACAGGGCAGAAGCAATTGTTACTGTTAGGTTTGCAGACTCAGTGGTCCAGTTTCTGAGGTCTCTCTTTCACAGAGAAGACCCAAATCACAGGTCCATAAAGGGAGAGGGGTATTTCTGAGGAGCTTAGGGAAGGGTGGTCTTAGAATGAGGTTGCCTGAGAGATAGTAATGCCCCACCAACCTGTTAGAATCTGTCAGTTGGAGAAGGAGATCTCAGAGCACAGTTCAGATGAGCATGTGATGAGAAGGGAGCTCAGAAGGAAAGCAGGTCAGTAGCACTTTGGGGGGTGCTGAGACCTAAATAGCAAGAGGTGTCTGTGGGAAAGTATTTAACACTTTTAAAACACAGCTCTGCCAACTACATTCCCGAGTCTATAAGATAATTGGAGATAAACAGCTCTAGGGGCTAGAGAGATGGTTAGTGGTTAAGAACTCTCGCTGCTCTTCCACGGATCCCACTGCTTGCCTCACAACCCCCTGTGTCTAGCCCCCCAGGGCATCTGATGCCCTCTTGTGACATCTAAGGGTACCTGCACACACTTAGCATATAGTCAGACATACACAAAACCAAAATGGATAAATGAAATTACTTTTCCTGAAGTTGTTTGAAACATTTGAAATCTACCAATGTCAAAAGCTTAGGAAGACAAAAATAAATGGAGTGAAAGAAAAAGCTTCCTAACCCAACTTCCCAGAAGCAATCACTACCGTTAATGGTTTCCTGTGGTCTATTTTATTCTACCTGTAAGAATTTTTTTTTCAAAAATGATGCGTTTCATCTTCTGGTATCTGTGCAGTCCATTGATGTAACTATACCAATATATATTTACAGGTAATTGATTTCTTCTGTTACAATTTCGACATAACATGACATTGTATGGATGCCATTGGATGCACTCTCTTCCCCACTATTGGGCATGGGCCACCATGCCCCACCACTGTGATCAATGAGCAGTTTTGCAGTCTCCTCACATACGTTGATGGTTTAAGATAATGAATCCCTAGACGTGGGAAGTTGAGTCAAGGTGCTCAGGCTTAAAGGGCATTTGCTCAATTTTGCTCTGTAGTGTGTTTCTATTGTTTAGTACGCTTGCTTCCAATAACATTAAACCATTTGGCGTGAGACCCTGCCTGCTTTCATTGCTTGACAGCTGAGTCTGAATGAGCTTGTTACACCAGCAACTTAAGAAGACTCAGCATGGTCCAGAGCAGTCGTGGTCAGGGAAAGAACACAGCTGAGAAACCCACTCTGGTCCTACTACTGATAAGTCATGGACAGCAGAAGAAGGTGGGAAAGGACCAGAAGGAGCTAGCCAAGAAGCTGTTTCCCTTTCTTCTTTTTAGAAGCACAAGTCTCTACTCCTTTTTCTCCCCTCGTCAGTGGCTGAGCAGGCTGAGTTGGGAGGTCAGATAGTGTATGCAAAGAGCTTTGAAGTTTCACACACAGATTTTGGTGGGACTCATGGTGGAAAACACTTGAGTTTCTTTTGTTCTGATGAACAAACTTTTACCCAAGGCAGACTTTGGGTTAGACACAAGTGTGGAATGACTCCTGACCTTTTGCAACATGTAGCTTGTGACCTCTAAAGGTGTTTCACTTGCTCAGTATCCCCCATCTTTTGGTGAGCGAGCCTCATTCCATACAGAGCACCTCTCTCCTGCTCTGTGCAGGTTTAGTGAGTGTGTTCTGGCCTCCTGCTCATACATGCTGTGTCTTTGGTGGGTGGACCATCTCCAGGCAACTTGATTCGCACTAAAGACAAAGGTGGAAGGCTGGTCTGGAGTGCTTCCAGTTATCCCAAGGTCTACTCCGTGCTCCCTAGCATTGCCCTGACTACAAAAGACTACACAAGACAATGGCACCATCTATGTTCCCAATGCTACTCACATAATTCACCAACATCAGGTTTCAATCCTTGTAGCAACAAACCCTACATGGTAGGGTGTCTTGCAAGTCAATCTGTTTTTAAATTTGATGAAAAAATTCTGTCTTCATAACTGCCCCACCCCAAGTTGGCCTCAAACTCCTGGTTGACCTGCCTTCCATTCCTAAGTGCCGGGTGGGCTGTAGACCCAGCTCTCTGACATCTGCATTTAAAAAGACTTCAGAGAGAAGCCACTGTACCTAAGTTTAAAAAGAGAAAATGATACAGACCACAGAGGAGACTGTGGGTGTTGGTACTCAACATATGAAGCATTCAAAACGTGGTCAACCATCACTAGAGAGGGCAGATAAAGTGTCCAGATTACCACCAAGGGAACTCAACTTGTAATATCTGTCACTGAAATGCTTCACTGGACAAGGATTTAGTTATATTTAATTGGAAATGAAACTTTAAAAATTCTGTCTTCCATTGGGGATAATTTAAGACTGCAAAGAAACAGAATAGAATTAAATGAATTGTTAAGTAGCCTTTAGTGATCTCTGAAGAGCTTTAAGACCACAGTGAAGGTCTAATACGAAGGGTAAGAGGGTTTCCCACAACTCCTCTGGAAGTCATGGTGTTGCTTTCATTGTGTAGAAATATTTTGGAAACTTCTACTTTTATTTTTATTTTTACTTTTACTTCTACTGATGTTTTAACTTTAATTTTTTTCTGTCTTGGTTTTATTGCAGCCTGCTTCCACTCCTCTCTTTCTACCATAAACAATGTGTAGAAATATAAACAATGTGTAGAAAAGGTAACTACAAAATGGAGTTCCTGGAACTGGGCTCTGAAAATAAAGACACAATGAAGTCTTCAACGGGGATTAGATTGTTTATACTAGAACAGATTTAGCAACTCGGAGGAGACAAGTGTTTGCTAGAAAGAAGACTTAATGTGGAGGTAACAGATCCAGGTTCTTTGTAGCCCATGGATCTAATCTTGAGCGACCCGCCCCTTCTCTATAAAATTGTTCTTTATTATTATTACTGTGAGTGTTGGGGGAGGGGGAGCAGGCCCACATGCCACGGCTACATGTGGATGCGTGGCTGCCTCTCAGCTTGAGTAGACAGAACACTCAGGTGGTCAGGCTGCCCCACTGGGCCAGCTCACCACTCTCCTTGTCTGTTCACACAAAGGTGAGACTTGGGTTTCAGAGCTCTCCCCCATCTTGGGGTCTCATTAAAATTAGCTATGGCGGTTTAAAACTTTACGCTTGGATAAGAATCACTGTGGTGTGATGGGATTTTTTTTTTAAACTCTTAACTGCTCTAGAACAATGAATCTCAAACTCAGTTTACAACAGAATCACCTTGGATTTGCTTTATTTTTGTTTCCATTTCTTTTCTGCCATTATTTATTATTAATTTATTTATTTATATTGTGGCTCACTATATAGCCCAGGCTGGCTCAGATCTTCTGTGCTGGTCTAGACCTTACCTCAGCTTCCTGCAAACTGGGATAGTGGACCTGTGTGGCCGAGCCCAGTGGGAAGGCTTCTAGCATACAGGTTGCTAGGCGACACGCCAGAGTGTCTCCATCCTAGGTCTGTGGGGAGCTCAAGTGTTCATTCCTAACAGGCTTCAGGGCCACACCGCGGCAGCTGGGCACCCGCATCTGCAGATGACTTTAATCCGCCTTCCCTGTACGTCATTTTAGGACGCCATGATGACTTTTTGCTTTGGTAGTATCACTTACTTATTCTTCCTGTTACGTAATTGTACATCTCTCTCCTCGAGTTTTGGGACGGGGTAAATTTGTCTTAACATCTCAGCAGATGTTAATTAAAAACAGACATTTGGGCCAGTGCTATGGCTCACCGAGTGAGGGCGTCTGCTGCACACACCTAACAACCTCGAGTTCGATTCCCGGAACAAAGTTGTCCTCTGACCTTAACACGGGCTCGATGACGACTCAACCCCACCCCTGCAGCACGCCATACCATCAAATATACACACAAAAGGAAGGAAGGAAGAAGAGAGAAACAGAGAAAGAAGGAAAGGAAGGAAGGAAGGAAGGAAGGAAGGAAGGAAGGAAGAAAGAAAGAAAGAGAAAGAAAGAAAGAAAGAAAGAAGGAAAGAAAGAAAGAAGGAAAGAAAGAAAGAGAAAGAAAGAACGGAAGAAAGGAAGAGTGAGCAAACATTCATATATTCATATCTTGGCTATATGTGAGAATATGTAGGGGTTGGGGGTTTATAACTGAGAGCTTTATTAAGAAAAACCTATAGGATAGAGAGATGGCTCAGAAGCCGAGGACCTGAGTTCACTTCCTATCATGGCTGGAAATTGCTACAACTTCAACTTCATGGAGAACCCATGCCTCTGGCCTCAAGTCACACACACACACACACACACACACACCCCCACACACACACCTATGTACTTTTAAAAAATATGGGTCCGAACCTGAGAAAATGTCCAATTATTCCAAGAAGGCGCCAGGATTCTTTTTCTTTTTCTCCTCTTTGTTTTTAAAGATCCCCCCCCTTTCTGTGTATGCATGTGGGGGTGGGGGTATGCACGTGTGCATGTGTGCATGCATGTGTGTGTGCGTGCGTGCATGCTGTATGCGTGTAAGAGGCTGATATGCAGTCAACACCAACACTGAGAGACGTTACCCAGCACAGTTACATCAGTAGATTTCAAGCTGTGGCAGATATTGAAGGCACATCCATGGATTTAAAATGGTAATTTTCAGATCATGCACGAATTCGGTGCCGCTCACAGCCCCAGTAAAAGCTTGCCTCGTTTTGTCTGACTTTCCCCCTTCTGGCTCTCTGCTAGGGATACCAAGAGCCAGGAAGAATCTTAGGAGCTTTCTCCACAAGTGATGGACAGAAACAAGATAGAGCAAAAGCAGTGCTTTATGTAATGGGCCCTAACAGCAGCAGACACGTCACTTCCCCAGGATTGTTCTGAGTCATCTTTCTGCTCCGGTGCCCATGTTGTAGCTTCTCCATGAGTTAAACAGGGGCTTAGGTCTCTGTGGATTCCTACCAGTTCCTCGCTTCCAGCTGACTGAGTAGACGCTTTAAAAAGGGGAGATTCGTCATGCAGATGGTTGGTAATTTGAGATTATTCTTTATTCTGGAGAAATGTACATGAGAAAGTATTCGCCACTGTAATAACCTTCAGTTCCTTGGCTTGCAACACCCCACGTTGTGTGGCCATCTTGGCCATGCCTCTCTGGATAACCCCCGCAGAAACTGAGCGAGAGCGTATCTCTAAGCTGTAGTTCCTTCAGCCGGCAGAACGGCTTCTTTCCTCTGCGGATGCCGATGCCAGGCGCCACAGGAAGTGGGATCAGGCAGCATCCATCTTTCTGTGCCTTGCTCATTTCCTTTAGCTTAATGCCAGTCATCCAGGGATGTCCGAGGGGATATAAACTCAGTCCTGCTCTTAGCTGCCACTTTCTCCTAGGTGCTCAGTCCAGAAATGTGGGCGTCTTTGTGAACCTTCCCCCATCTTACTCTGGTGTTCCATCGACTAGTAAATCTTACTGATCCCACCTTTCAAAAAAGCTTCCCAAATCCCTGTCTTTATCCCTGAGCCCACCTCAACCTGCCCTTGGTGATTAATTCAGCATCCGGGCTCCTAGCCAGTCTCCTCAATTACCTGCTGCCGCTCAGTAACTCAGTAATTCACTCACCCAGTACTTACCATGAGGAGCGCTTCTTGTCAGGCACTGAGCCGGCTTCTTAGATGACAAGGTGTCTGTGTAGCTCTTTGAGCCATCTGTCTAAAAGGAAAGAAAGAAAGAAAGAAAGAAAGAAAGAAAGAAAGAAAGAAAGAAAGAAAGAAAGAAAGAAAGAAGAAAGAGAGGAAGGAAGGAAGAAAGAAAGAAAGAAAGAAAGAGAGGAAGGAAGGAAGAAAGAAAGAAAGAAAGGAAGAAAGAAGAAAGAAAGAAAGAGAGAGAGGAAGGAAGGAAAGAAATAAGGAAGAAAGGAAGAAAGAAAGAAAAGAAAAGAAAAGAAATCGGATTGTATCCAAGAATGTCTAACTCCAGAGCCTTACTTTTCCTGACCCACTCATTGTCTCTCAATAAAGGGCAGGAATGAAAGTTCAAAACAGCATGGAAACAGAGAGTTTCCATGAATGAATGCAGGAAAATAAAGAGCTGACCTGTCAGATAGGGAACTCTGGTTTTGCAGTCATAGTTAATATGGAGAAACAGAAAGACCCAGGAATTGTAGTCATTTCTACGTTTGCGTGTGTGTCAAGAGGCCTTGGAAGGGCATGTGCAGCTGACGGTAAAAGCCTGGCTGTGGGCCACAATCACCCTTGATGTTTGGGCTCCACCGTCTTCCATCTACACAGTGGACTGTATAAAGGATGTTAGCTAACTGGAGGGGCGTGCGGGGCAGCAATTGGAAGGCAGGATCATTGGGCCCTGGCTGTACCGGAGAACATGCTCCTTGTCATCTAAGGAGCCCGCTCAATGCCTGACAAGAAATGCTCATGCTATATTTTTGGTGAGGAAATAAACTGATGAAATGATAAGTTTTCATGTGATTTCAGTGCCTGTCTGCACATATTATTTTCCGTACCACTGATGTGCAAGAGGAAAGACATCTTACAGCAGCGGTTCTCAGCCTCCTAGTGCTGGGGGCCTCTAGGGCAGTTTCTCAGGTTGTGGTGACCCCCAGCCATAAAATTATTTTTTGTTGCTACTTCATAACTGTAACTTTTCTACCATTATGAATTGTAATGTAAATATCTGTGTTTCCCGGTGGTCTTAGGAGACCCCATGTGAAAGGGGTTTCAACGCACAGGCTGAGGACCGTTGTCTTAGAAAATGTCAGAGAAGTAGTTGTTGGGAGAGAGAGGGCTCCCCCTTTAGAGCATTTGTTGCTCTTGCAGAAGTCCCAAGTTTGGCTCCCAGCACCCACGTGCTAGTTCATAACCACCCATAAATTTAGTTCCAGGGGATCTGACAATTTCTTCTGACTTCCATGGGCACTGTGCATGTTGGTATACATCCATGCACACAGACACAAGACTTATACACATAAAATAAAGTAAATTCACAAAAAAAGAAAGAAAGAAATGGTCCTTTAGTTCAGAGAAAGAGCGCTAGGACGCCACGGGCGCTTTGAGATGCCAGGAGGAGGGGAGTATTAAGAAAATGAAGAGGGTCATGACACCTCCTCACCTGCCCATCCCACAAGTCCCACCTACAGAGAAGTGGCCATGGTCAACCATTCTACTCTTCGATGAATCCCACGCCCATATATAAATGCTTATATTACTATCCAATTGCCTTTCAACGTTAGAAACTCTCCATTTACTTATTATTCTTATATGCTAAATAGAACTGCTAGTGCAGGGACTCAGCCCCGTCTCTGCCCCTCTCTCCCCTCAATACAGTTATGGAGCGGTGAGCCTTGCTACACTGCTGTGGCTCCCAGCAGGTTACACACACACACACACACACACACACACACACACACACACACACACACACCCCTCACCCGGGAGCTATCTATGGATCCGTGAATGAAAGACACACACACACACACACACACACACACGGGAGCTATCTATGGATCAATGAAACAACACACACACACACACACACACACACACACACACACACACCACACACACACACACACATACCACACACACACACACACACACACACACACACACACACACACAGTAGCTTATTTTTAAAATGTCTTGACTACCTCAAAGGCTGGGCACTCCTAAAACTTCCCCTGCTACCCCAGGCCCAATCAGGTAAGTGATCAGTGGCTACTTACTGGAAATTTCACATGGCTGGTGGACTTACTTTCTTCAGCTCCTACATCCCTTCCTTCTACCCCAAGTCATGGCAACTCACTCCTGTTCCTCTATGTATCCTCACCCATGCAACCCCAAGGGTCCCGCCCTGTGCCCAGCCATTAGCCATTGGCATCTTTATTGATCAATCAAAAGCCTGTTGAGAACAAGGACCTTTAGCATTTGGACATGCAGATTCCCGATTGAATCCAAGCGTTAGAACCAATCTTCAACACAGTTGTATTACCACAGATCAATAATTTCCAGCTATATTTTATATTTTTAAATTACCAAATAGGAAAGTGTGTGTGTGTGTGTGTGTGTGTGTTGTTCTGTGTTTAGTGCTGAAATTCATAGGGTGCCATTCAACCTGTATATGATGTCACACATGGTTAATTATTAAACATTATAAATGCAAATACCCCTGGGGGATAAATAGCTACTACACTGGACAGTCGTGTGAGTAATGATGGCTGAAAAAGACACGAGTCTACATGAATTCTTCTGGATTGCCCTGCAGCACTTAAAGAAGGAAAATGACAAGCTGAAATGTTTCAGTTCTCAGCCCTGGGTTCAGAGAATCAGGGAGCTTTTAACCTAGAGAGATTTGAAAATAATTCCTTCTCATCGCTGCAGTGTCAGTCCTACCAAAGAAATAACACAATATCTAGCTGAGTTCATAGCCTGCCTATACCTCTCATGTGAATTTAGACATCAGTTAAGGGGGAATGGGGTGTTAAGATGTGGAGATGCGGGGTTGGGGATTTAGCTCAGTGGTTGAGCGCTTGCTTAGCAAGCGCAAGGCCCTGGGTTCGGTCCCCAGCTCTGAAAAAAAGAAAAGAAAAAAAAAGATGTGGAGATGGGGCTAGGGAGGTGGTCAGTAGTTAACACACTTACTGCTCTTTCAGAGGACCCAGGTTTGGTTCTCAGCATCCATGATCAAAACTATCCCTAACTCTGGGTCCAAGGGATCTGATGCCTCTGCTCACTTTTGTGGACACTGGGCATTCACATGGTGCACATACATACATGTAAGCAAAACACTCATACACATAAAACTAGAGAAATCTAAAACATATTTTAAAATAAAAAGATGTAGAACACGACCACCTGACAGGCTCAGATGGAAACGTCGTGGATCGCTGGGTCCTTATGAACGTCCCTTGGGGGAAGCAGCCTGCCCTCTGTGCTGTGGCCTTCCTCAGATTGATGGACGTCGTGGTTTTACTTGAAGTAGTTGGCTTTTAATAGGATGCACATCCCAGCTTCCACTTGTCCCTAGATGCGCATAACCAAAGAGACTAATTAGAAGCCTGGCATGGGAGGGAAGAGCCGGTCCTGTGCCGTGACTGCAGAACCACGGCTGAAAGTGCAGGGAGTTGGTGCTCACCCCTTCTCAGAAGGAGTGCGAATTGTGGGGAGTGACCATGGGCGGCTGTATACTGCACTCCGATCTATTCTTCCAATGCTTTGTTGGCACTTGGTCTGCCTATCGACTCGAGAGTGATTTTTTTTCACCTTCCCAATCTGTAAACACCGCTAGAAGCAACTTCCTTTTACCAGTGAGAACTGTGTTCTCAGTCTTGCTTCAGAACTATGCTGGCTGTCCTGTCTGGTCCTAACATAGTTTGGAAAAGCCTCTGGCATGTAGACATTACTTTCACCATTCCAATAGAATACTGGTTCGCACGTGCTCGATACATGTGATGAGCAGAGATGGGCACGTTCTTGCAAATGCCTTATGTTTATTTTATGGATAAGTGTCATATGCCTGCACGTGTATATACCCATGCGTGCCTGTGGAGGTCATATGAGGGAACTCTGGAACGAGAGTTACAGACAGTTGTGAGCTCCTCGAGGGTATTGGGGATTTAACTCAGGTTCTCTACAAGAACAGTAAGTGTTCTTAACTTCTGAGTCCAACTTATTGACCAATAGCTTAATAATTGTCTCTGAACTGAAGTAGAGGGAGGATGTGATGGATTCCATGACAGTTTAGGAGTATGTCTCCTCGGTAAACCCTCTTTTTTTTTTCAATATTTTTTCTGTTACATTTATTTATTTGTCTGTTTGTTTGTACTCACACCACACATACACACAGGCACACACACACAGACACACACACACAGACACAGACCACACACACACACACACAGACACACACAGACACACACACAGACACACACACACACACACACAGACACACAGGACACACACACACACACACACATACACACACAACACACACACACAGACACACACAAACACACAGACACACACACACAGACACAAACACACAGACACACAAAGAAAGACATACATAGAGACACATGCACAGACACACAGACAGACACATAGACAGACATACACACACAGAGACAAACACACATACACAAACACACCCACAAAAAAAAAACAGATAACACACACATACACACACAAACACACATACACACACACACACACACACACACAGACACACAAACACACACACAAACACACAGACACACACACAGAGACACACACAGACACACACACAGAGACACACACATACACACACAAACATACATACACACACAAACACACATGCACACACACACACACGCATGTGCACACAGGCATGAAAGGCATGATCGTCCTATGACAACCAGCCTGGGGAGGACAGAAGACAGTTTCCAGGAATCACTCATCTCTTTCTACCGTGTGTGTCCCAGGGATTGAGCAGAGGTCATGAGGCTTGGCGACCCGTGACTTTACCACCTAAGCCTCTCAGCAGCCTCCTCTGTGAAGGTGCCAGGCCTAAGTCCCGACAGCTTCTGAAACGGGAAGCAGATGTTGCTCCTATGTCCCTTGGAGGCCACCCAGGTGAGCATGTTATTCTATTATTTTGCTTTGCAACCTTTCCATTTGGGATGGGGTGGAGCAAGGGGAGGGTCACCTTCACGTTTCGCGCCTGCCCCACACAGGCATCCCGCACTGTGGAATGGCGTTGGCCTGGGCGCCGAGTGTCTGTGGACTCCTCCCCTGAATCTCCTTGCTGCTCATCTTTCTTTCTGGAGCCTGGAGGGGCAGAAGCCATCGTGCCTGGCACCACATCCCTTCAGCCCACCTAAGGGGGCGCTTCCACGCTTAGGTCTCGAGCTCTTTGCTTCTTTGCTTGGAGGTTTTTTCCTGGGTTGAGGAACTCTTGTTCAGCACATGAGAATCTGGAGATTCCTGGGACCTTTATGTCTTCAAGGAAAACTAGCCTGTGAGGACGGAAGTTTCTGGTCTCCATGTGAGACAATTGAGAGGCAAGCTCTGCGTTCCCTCTCGACTCGCTGCCCACACAGCAGTAATCGCCGCAGTAACACACTTTGGCTTTTGCTTGCTTTCCTCCATCTCTCTTTGCTCATTCCTTGAGTATGCTTTTCGTCTTATCCCAAAGCCGCCACATGGGCAGCTCCAAGCTTAGACGCCTGTCTAGAGCACTCTTTGTGGACACTGGCTCCCGTGGTGATTTGAATGAGAACCGCCCCCAGGGGCTCTTGTGTTCGAATATTTGGTTTGTTTCCAGTTGGCATGGCCTTCTCAGAAAAGGCTTGTCACTGAACATAGGCTTTGAGTTTTCAAAAGACTTGCACCTCTCGGGCCCCTTTGCTTCCTGTTTGGGGATCATGCTGTCGCTCCAGTACTGTGTCTACCTGTTCACCTGCCTAGTGCCATGAGGTGACGAACTCCTATCCCTCTAGAACTGTAAGCCCCACATAAACACTTCCTTCTGCAAGCTGTCTTGGTTGTGGTACAGCTTCCTTTTCTGTGTTCACCTTCCTGGAGCTTTCTCCCCAGGTGACTTAGTTTGTACGTCACGAACAACCTCCTTCCCCACACTCCATATTTTATTGATTTATTCCTTTCATTCTTTCTTTTTCTTTTTTTTTTGTCATCTCATTGCCGGGGTAGAGAATAGGATTAAAAATCTGCTTCAAACATTAGCTCTTCTGTTGAGTTTCCCCCAATTTTCTTTCCCTCCCTTCAAGCTGTTAGTAATTATGAGCTCAGCATGGACCTCCTCTTCAGCCTTACATGTCCTGCAAAGATAAGGTCTCTTATTTGATAGGGGACAGAGGGCGACACTTTATATCCTGGATTGTAAGGTCACACTTGCTCTTCATTTGTAAAGTAGCCCACACACACACACACACACACACACACACACACACACACACACACCCCACCCCACACACACACAAACACACCCCACACACACACACACACACACACCACACACACACACCACACCCCACACACACACACACCACACTACACACCACACACCACACACACACACATACACACACACACACACACCACACCACACCACACACACACACACACACACACACACACACACACACACCCACACACACACACACCACACACACACACACACACACACACACACACACACCACACACACACACACACACACACACACACACACACACACACACCACACACACACACACACACACACACACACACACACACACACACACACACACACACACACAGAGTGCTGATGATTCATTTGTTCTGAGCTAACCCGGAAGGGCCCAAACCTCAGTGACCCTGGTGTCTGTGAAAAACCCCTCTACAAAGAGAGAGCAGAGAAGCATTGTTAACCATAGTCAAGGTCTGGACCAGGTGTTTCCTGGTTCCTGGCACTTTGCTGAGAAGAATTGAAGAAGCACAATAGCAAAGCAGTGAGGGGTTCCACTCAGAAGCAAAGTGAAAGCCCAGCACTGACACACTGCAAGAGGCAGCAGATCTGAGCGAGCGTTCACAAGAGTCAGACTTCTCAGGGAGGAGGGGTAGGAGGAGGAGGAGTTGGTGAGTAGGGTGAAGTGCATGTGGTTTTGATTGACAGGCTTGGGTTACATAAACCTCTGCCCACTGTGCATGTCCTTTCCCATAATGCCCAAGATGATAAACAGGGATTTCCTCAGTTTACCCAGAGGACAGTTTGCTTTGCTGCACATGCACCTGAAATCAGTCTGTGCTGGGTTGGTGCACTACCCCTGGTTTAGGTATGCTTCAGAATGTGTTTGTCACAAAAGGGGAGTTACTAAGTCTTGGTTGCTAGGGAGTCGTAGGTCAGATGATTGCTGGCTTTGTTTGGAGAGGGATAAACATGTCTCACAGCACAGGTGGGAGTTCCAGGTTGCTAGGAACGTTATTACGAAAGGACTCTGTGTGTGTGTGTGTGTGTGTGTGTGTGTGTGTGTGTGTGTGTGTGTGTGTGTGTGTGTGTGTGTCTCAAGCCGAGCTGGGTTCCAGGATATATCCTTGTTCTTGCCTGCTCTGTAGGTCTCAGAGACAAGACTGGCCACCTGACCAGATGAACGAGATTTAACTTTGGGATGTCCGACTGCTGTTGTTTCTCCTCTCTGTACAATCTACAGGCTGAAGATGAGATTTAAAGCAGGTTTTAAGGGTGTTGACCCACTGTCTTCTCAGATTGGTAGCTCTCCGAGTACAGCAGTTTTAAGACTTAGTTCTTGTCTCTGCTCGTTGGCTTCTAAAATGGCAGGTAGCAAGGGCTGGATTCTGGCTTCCCCTCTATCTGTTTATCACTGGATTTCCGTACATTGGTGTGTGATATGCACTCAACAATTGCTAAATAAACAAATGAACACACACCTTAAGGGTGAGAAGTGTGATTTAGATTGGCATGTCAGCACCTAGACCAGATCTGTACCCAGATGGAACTCCGAGAGTGGCTGCAGACAGCCACCGTCGCCAAGCACTCATTGGGGAAAGTGCTTTTCCCTGAGGACATCTGGCACAGTGGACAGACAGTATGCTATGGTGACAAATGTGGTCTGAGGAACACAGAGAAAGGTGTTTTGCTGTTATTGTTGTTTGTATTTTTATTATAACTTTTGACTATTTGCATTATTATGATTTGGATGTGAAATATTTCCCAAAGGCCTATGGGTTGAGGGCTTGGCCCTCAAGGCAGAGAGGTTCAGAGAACATTTGGAAAGGTATTACATTATGAAGGCCCTGAACAAATCAGTGGGGTAATCCACCGAAAGAGTGGGGATTTGTTGGACTGTTGGAGCGTGGTAGAAACATAAAGGGTGGAACTTAGTTGAAGGTAGGGTCTTAGGTTCCTGCAGGGTAGAATGTGGGAGTTACTCCCTCCCTGCCCTGTTCACCATGACGTGAGTAGCAGCTTTGCTCCGTCCTCACCAGGTACAGTGGAGCGGAGAGAACATGACCCAAAACCTGTGGAACCAAGGCTCTCAACCAAGTCTCGTTTCTCTTTTACCCAAGGCTGTATGGTGTGCAGGTGAAGAACTAGATTGGAGTCTCGGGTGTGAACGCTGAGCTCTGTCTCTTGCTCTGTCTTTTGTCATTTTGGAGTTCCTCCAACTCCCTTTCGCCTATTGTAAAGAGCAAGTGAATATGTACATTTTGCACTATTACATATGTTAGAGATGGGTTACGTATGGTCACTTTGAATCCATGAAGGCCACATCTAAGTCCTACGCATCACCTATGGTCAGTATTAACCAGCACTAGCAGACTGGGGCAGGAGGGTTAGATGGTTCGGTAGCTTGGTCAGAGTCACTGAGAGGATGTACACTGGGCCGGGAGTAACAAGCTATACATTTTGAGATTCAGGGACTGTTTGAAAATCTCTGCCTCCCAGAGATGGAGCAGTTGGCTATGCCTCACTAAGCACGGGGGCTCGTCACAGACTCAGCTCAATGACTGACTGGATCGAATTAATAGGGTGGATGATTCGGAAAGTCTGTTTGGTTTCTAGCACTGGAGCTCTGATGTACGTCTGGCACCGACAAGTGTGAGTCTCTGAAGGACTCACTATAGCCCAAGTTACAGTGGCTTCTTTCTTATAATTCATTCATTCATTCATTCATTCATTCACTCATCCATTCACTCATTCATTCATTCATTCATTCTGTGGATAGACAGATGTAAAAAGGAACCGAATCTCTGACAAACTGATCCCTTGATATTGAAAATGCCTGCGTATGTCCTTTGGTTTCTAAGGTGTCCCACTGCAATTAAGTGACCTAAAGATATCGTCTTAGTGGTGAGACCATGTAGGTGGAAGGAGAGGTCAGCCTCAGAGCACAGGGCCTGTGATGGTCAGGCCTGGTCAGGGCTGGTGAAAGGCCTGGGGTTCACATTCCTCCAGGTCTCTCTAGTCTCTGCAGGGTTACCTGCCTATGTCTAGTCCCTTTACAGTGGGCTTGGGGCCTCCACAGCTTCAACATGAAGGGTGAGATCGAGGGTCTGGAACAGAATCAAGGTGTTTGAAGATGTTTCTCTTTCTGGAATGGCAACAGGTGGGGTACTGGAGAAGTCTGTTGTTCTTCAGTCCTTCATGAAGGAAGACCTGTGCTCTGGAATAGCTTTCCTTTGGTCAAAAGAACTTGTATATAAACACATACATATACACATATACGTACACATACATATACACATACATATACATATACACATGCACATACATATACACATACATCATATACATATACACAATCATCATATACATATACACATGCACATACATATACACATATACATATACATATACACATACATATACATATACACATACATATTCACATACACATACATATACACATATACATATACACATACATATTCACATACACATACATATACACATACACATATACATAGATCATATATATACATATACATACACGTACATATACACATACATATTCACATAACATACATATACACATACACATACATCATATACATACATATACATATACATACATATATGCATAATATCATATACATCATATACATGTACACACACACATACATACACATACATATACACATACATCATATACATACATATACATATACACATACATCATATACATACACATACACATACATCATATACATACATATACATACACATGCATATATACATACATCATACACACACACATATATATATATACACATAATATACACACACATGTATTTGTTCTGGATCTGTTGTTGAGTTGGTAAAGTACTCGTCTAGTATGATTTATTTATTTTGTTTTATGCATATGTGTGTGTGTGCATTGCCTTGGAGGTGACATGTTCCGCTAGAGCTGGAGTTATAGGTACTTGTGAACTGACCAATGTGGGTGCTGGGAACTGCATTAAGGTCCTCCACGAGAGTAGCAAGTGCTTTTTAACCCATAAGCCTCCTCTCCAGCTCAAGAACTTGCTTATTTTTTTTAGACATTTATTGATATGTTTGTGTGCAGACCCACAAGCCTGGGGCCACGCTGCATGGTGGAGGTCAGAAGTCAGCTTTTAGAAATTGCTTTTCTCTGTTGTCATGTTTGGTGGCAAGTGCCCTTGCCTGTTGAGCCATCTCCATCCCCGGGAGAATTTTCTTGAGCACTCTTTGGCAGTGTAATCAGCTGGGGACGAGTTTTCAGTTTCCTACCTCTAGCTCTGGAGTGCTGGGATTATGGGTGGTTTCTAACACACACACACACACACACACACACACACACACACACACACACACACACACACACACACAACTGAGGATAAAACCTGGGATTTTGTTCATGCTGGGGAAGCTATCTATCAACTGGGCTACATCCTCAGTCATGCTACCAGATGTGGTCCCCTGAGAACTGGAGGGATTTTCTTCACGCAGAGGAGACAATTTCCCCATAAAGCACACCACCACCACCATTTCCCCGGGCTTGTTTTCTATGATGGTGGTAGCCTTCGCCCTGCCTTAGGTGCATACAGTTTCATGGGCAATTTGTGGGTTTTTCTTTTATTATTGTAGCTTTTTGCTTGTAATGTGTGGAGCTTGTTGAACTTCTTAGAGCATGGATATTGTTTAATAAAACTTGGAAGGCTCTTGACAATTATTTATTTGCTTTTCTATGGTACTGGGGCTTAAGTTTGCCACCTCATAGGTTCTAGGCAAGTGTTATACTACAGAGATGCGTCTGTCCTTTAAGTCATTTTAATGTATTGTTGTTGTTGTTGTGGTGGTGGTGGTGGTGGTGGTGGTGTGTGTGTATGTGTGTGTGTGTGTGTGTGTGTGTGTGTGTGTGTGTGTGTGTTGAGGAGGTACATTCCATAATGGAGGTTAATGACTTAAAACAAAACTCAGGCAAGCTTAAGCAAATCCCAACTTGGCATACGGATAAGAGCTGCCTGACAAGAACATTGCTGAACTCACTTGGCCTTAGAACTGTACAGAACACATCCATTGATAAAACTTCTCTCCCCACAAACCCCCTACTCTGCTGTAGAAAGCCCAAAGCCTCCCACGCCCAGGGGTACCATCACCCGACCCAGAAGACTGCTACCCCTCATTGCTCTAATTAAAAGTCAGTCTGCTCCTGTTGAAGGCGGTCTCTTTTATTTTCTCATCACTGTAGAGTTATCTCCCTGGACCTCCTTAAATACCTCAGTCCTCCTTACCTGCTTCCTTCTAATCATCATCTATTTGCCAGTGCAGATCACATGGTGCCTGCAGTCACTACGACCATGAATGTCTGCCAGTCCTTTAGGTATGCATGTGTTAATACTTCAGCTTGGGTAGTATTAATAGTTCAAACCATTCTGTCTTTTAAGATCATTGGGTTTTTGACAGTGTTGTTAATTAAGCTTGGTCAATCGTTCATTTTGGATATACATTTTTCAACTGAGAACATGCTGGTTTTTAAAAGTCGTTTTTATTTCTTTTCCCTTTTAGTCATATTTGTAATACCGCTTTAAAGTTCGTGCCTGCAACTGGGTGGGGCGAATGCCTTAAATATACTCTTAACATTTTTCAGCTATATGACAACACTTTATTAGCTATACCGTCACCCCTGTGCGGAGCTGAGGAAACTTGGAGGGAATGTGGAATGTCTAGATCAAGTCATGTGTGAGTGTGTATTGTTGGCATGCACAGCTGTGTCAAGGGTTCTAATGCCTTAGACCCTTGAGAATTGACATTCAAAGATCCAAAGGGAAGACTGACCAGTGTGTGCGACAACTAGCAACTGTCGATTCCCCTCTCCCCCATTTCTTTTTTTTTTTTTTGGTTCTTTTTTTCGGAGCTGGGGACCGAACCCAGGGCCTTGCGCTTCCTAGGTAAGCGCTCTACCACTGAGCTAAATCCCCAGCCCCTCTCCCCCATTTCTTTAATCTGAGTCCAGCCTGCCTACAGAGACCTCCCACTGAGACCCGCTAACTCCTTCCCACCTTGTACATTACATTACGTTCCTGTTTGTTACTTAGTTGCTAGCACTCCCAGCAGAGCAAGCATAGCCTATCTTATCTTACCTTTTCCGTATTTGTGGTCTGTCCTTTCTTCATTCTCTGGTTGTCCCAGCCAAGTTTCCAGAACCTAAGCCTTGGTGGACACAGCAAACACAGTATACCATTAGGATTCTTAGCTGCAGATGATGAGTCGGGCTGACTGGTGGATTGATTCTCAGAGTTGTCAAGATCCAGGAGAAAGAAGGCTGGGAGATGCAGAAGACCTAGGTCAGCCGGGTAACAGGAGGCCCTCAGGGGCCAACGCTGTGTGCTTCCTGCCTTCACTCACACACTGGGTGGCATTGCCTGCCGTCAGCAGAGTTGGCTATGAGTGGCTCTGTCTCTCTCCAACTCTTGTCTAGAGCAGGGATCCCAGCCGGCCCCATCCTGTCACCTCCTATGGCCCAGGCACCAGGTATGTCAGGGACAAGAGCTTAGCTTCATTGTTTCTATAGAAGGAACTGGAGTCCTGCCTTGATCAAGTCAAGGGTTAAGTTTCTGAAGCATAGGAAGGGGGGTTAGAGGTTGAAATGCTATTCCGAGGGCCAAGTACTTACTTGTGGAATGACTGATCATTTTAAAGTTGAATTGTGTGTGTGCATGTGTGTGTGTGTGTGTAGATATATAGATATGGAAATATAAATATAGATATATAAATACAGATATATAGATATAGATATGTTTTCTTTTCAAGTAGATAAAATATTAGAGAGAACAGTTAAATCTGAGCTATTACCTCCTCCCTCTCTTTTCTTATGAGACCCTCTTAGGACTTAGAAATTCTCCAGTATGAGACATTTCTATAGTAACACAATAGATTATTAGAATCATACACACTTTCAAGGTTCACATATAAACTATCTTGGGATGATTAGAATCTATACATGCTTTCAAGGTTCACATATACACTATCTCACACAAAAGCCTGTATCCCACGGTTTCCTGGGCCACTATATTTGACACTATATCCGTGTTCCTTGAGATCCCTTCTGGGCTGATTTTAGAGCTTGAATCCCAGCCATGGCATCGCTCATCCTTTTTGCTGTGCAACTTTGGGAAAAGTTCGTCTCTCCGCCCTGATATCTTACCTTCTCCACCTGTGAAAGGTGGATTCCAATACGTCTGTGTTGTCGGGAGGATCTGTTGCGTTGAAGCACACAAAGTATGCCGGGGAGCGCCTGACACTCGGTAACTGCCGTGTGTTGTTAGTAAACGTCCCTGGCTGGTCATCTCTGTGGCAAAGGCTGAGTTGTTTATGCTCATCGATGATGTATATTTCTAGGGGGTAGCCTGGGAACCCTAGCTTTAAAACAGAGGCGTGGCCGGTTACTTTGCTGTGAGTGCTTGGCGTTTGCTGCCTTCATTGACGTCACTACCTTTAACCCTTGTATAGTATTCTGTCATATACATTCCTTAGGGGTAGGAATTTAGGCTGTCTTCCATATTTTTGTCACCAAGGACAACTCTTAGACCTTCATCCGTAACCGTAACTCTTTGTATACACAAGGAGCATGGAGTTGCCAGGCTGAGGTTCTCTCAGGCCTGTCGAATGCCAAGCAGTATGCCCTTCTCCCACCTACGGAGTCACATGCAGAAACAATCATTTCCGAGGTTGGTGATGATCCGTGGCTAATGGAGAAATTCCTCAGATGTTCTCTGTCCCTAAGAGAACAGTCATTCTGAGGGCCCTCGGTGAGGGAGGCATTAACCACTCTTCCCCCTCTGTAAATGAATCCATGCGGAACATTTAGCCACATTCGAGGAACATAAAAACAGGAAAGAAAAAAAGATTTATAGTGATGTTGTCAACACCAAGTTTTTATTCCATTCGAAAAAGGCTTTTAAAGTTATTTTTTAAAAAATTTATTCAATGAGGATTTAATCACAGACCTTTGTGGCAGACTCAGGGAGCGGTGATTTGTGGGGGTAAGATGCTTGGGGACAGTATTTCTTTTTCAATCTGACATAGCAAGTCTTCTTAGTGAGCCAAAAACCATTTAATTGTCTGTATCAGAGAACGTCGGGAGTTATGGGATGGAGGGGGGGCAGGGTTTTAGAAAAGCAGTGGAATGTTTCAAAATGTCACATTACCAGAAGAACTGTAGAGGAGAGGAACAGTCAGTGAAGGAAACTATCACTGGGGGTGGGGGTGGGGGTGGGTGTGGGGTGGAGCAGTAGAGACAATACCATCCTGGCTGAGAGGTTCCAGGCTCAGTACCCAAGAGCAAGGACATCCGTCCCCTCAAGTAGAGACGAAATCCATGTCTGGACGCCACCCGACTCACCCAGGCCATTCTCAGCTTTCTACAGTCTGAAGAAAGGCACCTAGAAGGCAGGTCTAGTCCATTCCTTCTGCAGGCAGCCTCTGGGGATCCTGAGGGCAGCACCTGAGTCATTTGAACTCCTGGGTACCTTTACTTCACCTGCCGAGGCTGAGGCTGAGGCTGGAGGATACATACAAATCCTCTTCTCCTTGACCCTTCTTTCTGCCCACCCCATTCTTCCAGACGCACTGCTATGGGATGTGGGACCACTGCCTGTGGTGTCCTTGGAACCAGTGGGCTCTGAAACTGGCTTTCCTGGCTTTGAAGTCCCAGCCAGAGTTCCCTTTTCTGCCTTTGAGGAGATGCGAGAGGATGTTAGCATCATGGTGTAGGGAAGGGCTCAGCAGTGAGCTGAGTTCTGACTCTGTGGGACGGGAGCATTTTCATCAGATCGCAGAGGAAGGAGGGACAGTGGCCCATCTCCCACCCTGTTTCATTCAACCCTTAACCCTAACCTTAACCTTGATCCCTAAGGTCTTTAAACTAATTTAAGAGACACATAGGCGTTCCCAACAGAAGGGAAGTCAGAGGGACCACACAATGCCCAGAGCATCTCCTGGGAAGCACGGTGTCTAGGACCAGCAGGATGTTAGACTCCTAACTCTTCATTCCCAAGCTGTCAGACTCTGACTCCGGGCTGCTCAGAGTTGCTCTGAACCGCTGGACTCTTCAACCTTAGGACTAGGCTCTCTCCTGTGTGCTCAGTGACATTTGGGAAGTGACCTTCAGTGACCTTAGGACCAGCCAGTCAGTTGAAGCAAAGGAGAATGGTAAAGAAATGTGCCTCGAAGGCACACTAAAGGCCAAGGAAAAGGAACTGTGCTTTTTAATTTTCATAAAGCATTTTAAGCAAGGCATTTAAGATGGGCATTTTGTTCTGTGACCCAGTTATGATGAGGTCTAAGGACTCTGTTCTGCTTCCCATGCTTTCCTTGCCCATTCTGTACCCAGAATCCTCTTGTAGTCCCCACTGTGATTGAGACAATTCACTACTAGCAACAGGCAGGAACTGGATTGCTGCACTGGCAGACATATTCCCCACAGGACTTCTCTGTTTCGATTGCTGTATATTTTAGTTTCAAATACGTCATTTAGGAAATAAAGGAGAGAAAGAAGATGGTGACAGACTCTTAGGAAATACTGTAAATACAAATTCCAAGCCATGGGTGAAAGGCACAGCTGTTACCACAAGGAATAAAAGAGATGGCTTACTCCGGAGCAATGTTTGAATAGATCTGCCCTAATACCATGTTCCAGTCCCATATTCTGTGCATTAATCTTTGTATGGAAACAGGACAAGGAAGGTCATAAAACCCCACGGTTTTCAAATACAAGATCGTAGAGTGAAGAGGCAGGAGCATAACAGCTCATCTCTAGAACAGTTCAGACTAGTGCTTCTGAGTCAGCATAGCATGTGTGCGGCCCTGGGAGCAATGCACACACACACTCATACATACACACAGCCACACACACACACGTGCACATACACACATGCATGCGTACATGCACATGCACAGACTCAATATACACACAACCACACACATGCATTCACACATGCTCACACACATACACATACTCACACACACTCACACACATATACACATTCACACACGTGCACATGTGAGTACACATATACACATTCTCATACAAACATGTACTCACACACATACATACAGTTACACACACAGTCATACACACTCATTCATACACACACACACTCTCTCTCTCTCACACACACACACACACCACACACACACACAAAGACAGAGAGACAGAGAGAGAGACTGATTGACTAATCTGTTATCTCTCAAGTAGGTTAAAATGGTTGCCTATTAACTTCATGGACATCCAATAGCCACACTGTAACTGTTGGTGTGTGGATGGTCACACATGTATTACCTTTGGATATTCAGAAGCGCTGTAAGTATTTTGTCCTTTCTTTAGTCTTAATAGAATTTCTAACCTGACATTAACACTTACTTTGATCCCAGCATTGTATAAAAGGCTTCTATGAATCATACGTAATTCTGACTGTCAAAGGTTGATTCTTGCCTAAATTTGCTAAATTCATTTTGCATTTTGACATTTAAATAATTGCTAGATGCTTGCCTTTCCTCTCGAGTTCAGCTCTGGGGTCATTAAGAATCTGGTGCACCTGGTGAGGTAAAAGCTCTTGCCACACAAGTCTGCAGACCGAGTTCAATCTCAAGATCCCACATTAAGGTGGAAGAGGAAGGCTAACTCCATAGTTATCCTCTGCCTTTCAATATAGCACAAATGTGTCTTCTCATACAACACACACACACACACACACACACCATACACACACCATACAGACACACACCACACACACATCACACACACACCGCACACCCCCCAACATACACACACACCACACACAGAGACAAACATACATACACCACACACACACACCACACACAGACACACACAGACACACACACACCACACACACACACACACACACACACACACACACACACACACACACACACACACACACACACACACACACACACACACACACACACACACACACACACACACACACACACACACACACACACACACAGACATACACACACACACACACAGACACACACACACACACACACACACACACACACACACACACACACACACACACACACACACACACACACACACACACACACACACACACCACACACACACACACCACACACACACACACACACACACACAGACACACACACAGACACACAGACATACACACACACATACACAGACACACACAGACATACACACACACCCACATACACACATACACACATACACACACACACACACACACACACACACACACACACACACACACACACACACACACTTTACAGTCCTGCCAACGTTTTACCATAGAAAGGAGAGAGGGCTCATGAGTGCCTATGGACAGTTAATGGTGGCTCAGTGAAGGAATGATGTCGTTCTCTTTGGTGGCATGGCCACTGCTAATTGCCCAGACTGTAGTAAATAGCCTCCTGTCCTTACTCTGCACACAGCAAAGTCACTGGTTGATGCCCACACAAAGACATGGAAGGAGGAGGAGGACTTGTTGGGAAGAAGGAGTTCAGTAGGAGAGGGGCGTGCACACACACACACGTTCACGTGTACCTCCCATGTGCATACAGAGGCACGTGCACATAAAAAGATAGTGGAATTAACCGCCAAAGCAGCAGCTATTAAAATGTGAGTGTGTGTGTGCAGATTAGGTGTCTTTTGTCAACTTGACAGGGCTAGAGTCATCTGGGAGGAGGAAACCTCACCTGAGAAGATGCCCCACCAGCTCAGCCTGCAGGCGAGTCTGTGGGAGCACTTTCTTGGACATAGACTGAGGTGAGAGGGCCGCCCTGGGGTAAGATAAGAAAGAAAACCGATCAAGCCTAGGGGAACAAGCCAGTAAGCAGCATTCTTTTGTGGTCCTGCCTCTGCTCCTGTTTGAGATGCTGTCCTGACTTCCCTCAATGATAGACTGAGATCTGAATGTGTAATCTCCCCCGCAAGTTGCCTTTGGCCATGGTGTTTATCACAGCGGTAGAAACTGAACCAGGACAATCTGTACCTTATATTCCTGTTACAGATATTTAGGAGAAGGATCTGCGGACAGTGCCCGATACCTACTAGATATTTGTTAAGTGAATATGCTGTTATTAGACGCCTATGTTAGGTTATATTAAAAGCGTTCATTAGACTCCATTCTGTCTATGGAGCTTTGAAAGGAAGCTTTTTTTTCAAAGTGCAATTCTTTGGGACTCGATAAACATAGGATGACTGATGCTGAGGACTCTGAATGAGTCAAAGCCATCATCAGGCACCTCGCTTGGTGGGAAGCTCTGACTGGGGCCATTTGGTGCCACTTGAGGAGGTACAGAGAGTGGTCTGGAGGTCTGAGTTCTAATGCTCCTTCTCTTAGAACTTGCTGCTCTCATGGGTCCTGATTAGGTGGACATGGTGGCTGCTGTGGTAAGTCTCTCTGGATGAGGTGGGGCTCCTGGGGGCTGGAGAGTGGCACGTTTAAAGTTGTCTTTCCCCTGGTTTACTCAATAACCTGTCACAGGGAAAACTGACAGAGCCACGTGGCAAAAGACTCAGGCCTTAAATGGATGGAACTGGAAAATATCATGCTGAATGAGGTAACTCAATCACAGAAAAACACACATGGTATGCACTCATTGATAAGTGGTTATTAGCCCAAATGCTTGAATTACCCTAGATGCACAGAACACATGAAACTCAAGAAGGATGACCAAAATGTGAATACTTCACTCCTTCTTTAAAAGGGGAACAAGAATACCCTTGGGAGGGAATAGGGAGGCAAAGTTTAGAACAGAGGAAGAAGGAACACCCATTCAGAGCCTGCCCCACATGTGGCCCATACATATACAGCCACCCAATTAGATAAGATGGATGAAGCAAAGAAGTGCAGGCCGACAGGAACCGGATGTAGATCGATCCTGAGAGACACAGCCAGAATACAGCAAATACAGAGGCAAATGCCAGCAGCAAACCACTGAACTGAGAACAGGACCCCCATTGAAGGAATCAGAGAAAGGACTGAAAAAGATTGAAGGGGCTTGAGACCCCATATGAATAACAATGCCCACCAACCAGAGCTTCCAGGACTAAGCCACTACCCAAAGACTATACATGGACTGACCCTGAACTGTGACCTCATAGGTAGCAATGAATATCCTAGTAAGAGCACCAGTGGAAGGGGAAGCCCTGGGTCCGGCAAAGACGGAACCCCCAGGGAACGTGATTGTGGGGGGGGGGGGGGAAGGGGGGGGGGAGGGGGAGGGGATCACCAATAAAGAAGGGGAGGGGTTGGGTTAGGGGGATGTTGGCCCGGAAACCAGGAAGGGGAATAACAATCAAAATGTAAATAAGAAATACTCAAGTTAATAAAGATAAAAAAAATTAAAAAAAAAAAAGACTCAGGCCTTTCCATTCATGAGTGGTCTGACTGTGCCACCATTCTGAACCTTTGTTTCTTCATTGAAAACATGTGAACAATCCCTTGAATTGATAAATGCCTTAAGCGGGGCCTGGTGGTGCCCATAGGAGACAGAGGTAGGAGGACAGTAAATTTGAGGCCAACCTGGATTGGTATCACAAGTTCAAGACCAGCCTGGAACACATAATGAAACTCTGTCTCACAAAATAACAACCAAAGAGTAAGGACTGGATTAGTAGTAACTCACTGTTCTGAGTTATACAGCAGGGTTCTGCCTAGGTCTGTGTGTGTGTGTCTGTGAGTGTGTGTGTGTGTGTGTGTGCGTGTATATGTGTGCCTATGTGTTGACTATGTATGTGACTGTGCATGTGCATGTGTGTGAGTGAATGTGCATGAATGTGTCTATGTGTATGTTCATGAGTGTGTGTGTGTGTCTGTAAGTGTATGTGTGTCTATGTGTGTATGTGTTAGTGTGTATATATACGTGTGAGACTATATGTGTTGAGCGTATGTGCATAAGAGGGTGTGTGTGTGTGTGTGTGCGTGTGTGTGTGTGTGTGTGTGTGTGTGTTGCTCCCAGGGCTGCACACATGCTATGCTGACTCAGAAGCACTGAGTCTGAGCTGTTCTAGATGAGCTGTTAGGCTCCTGCCTCTTGACTCTACAATGGTAAAAGCTTTTCCCCATTTCTTTAATGCCATGTATTTTAGAGCTACGGTTTCCCAAGCGGATGCCTCTCGAAAGGAGTAAGCCGTCTGACAGCAATGCCTGGGCTGAGTTCAGGGAAATGATCCTTGAGATGCAATCAGTGGATGCAAGCAAGGCCGTTCAGCTCCATCTGGATGATCCCCAGTAAAATAGGTCTCAGCCAGTTCATCCTGGAGCATCAAACCAGAGCTTCCTGGATCTTAGGGCAAAGCTCTACCTGTGCTGTATTGGAAGTCCAGTGCTTATGATGTCACCCAGCCCTCCACAGCCACTCACTGACCCTGTCCACAGCTCCAGTCCCACTGAGAATCCTGGTGGCACTGGCAATGCCCTCACTGGGTCTGACTTGCTGTGGGCTTAGGCAGGTGGCCCAGGGTGAAGCCAAACATCGGCCCCCTTGGGAAACGATGTGGGGATGAGGTACCAGGATAAATCCTAATCTATCCCTGCCATAGGGTGTTCTTGGGCAAGCGTGTGGCGCTGCCTCTGGACCTCTAGGTGTGCACTTGCGGGCAGGAGGACGTGGGTGAGGGATGGAGAGGACTGGGCCATTTCTTCTGGTCAAGACCACATCCGTGGGTTTTCTTCAGAGTACAGAGAAGCCAGAACACAGCTCCAGAGGAGCCTTGAGATACTGTTGAATGGGTCTGGGATTTGTGGGACGAGGGTGACGACAGGTTTAGCGTGGCTGCAGGTAGCACAGCTCTAGTACAAGAGGAGGGGGCCTGAGTCTGCCTTCCCAAGGCTGAGCTGCGGCTCATTCTGCTCTGGAACTGGCCAAGTCTGGCCAGATCTTTGCCTCCATTAAGTTTACAGCCTGCGGAGGAATACCAACATTAAAAGTGAGCAAGTGAATCAATTGTAGAAGGATAAAGATATAGAAAATAAAACATGGGTCTAAAAACAAAAATACAGATATAAAAATGAATTAGTTCTGAAGGAACAAAGACTAACAAAGGGCAAAGGGTTAGGGCCTCTGGAGAAAGCTCTTAGAGATGACATCAGGTTAAAAGCCTGGAAAGAGCTGGGAATGGGTTGGAATAAGATGAGCAGAGGCCTAGCGCCTGGGAGATGCTCGGGAAATCCTTGAAGTAAAGAGGAGGGGTCAGCCCACCCTGATCCTGTAGGCCAGTGAGGGAATGCATCTCACATGCAAAGGGAGGCACCAGCGAGATTGGAGGAGACACTGAAGAACTCAGTGCATGCTTCCAAAAGACTCGTATGGCTGGAAGCTGTGGCACATGCCTGTTATGCCAGCACACAAGAGGCTAGGGCAGGAAGACTGAAACTGGACAGGCGTGAGAGGCTAGCATGAGACATGTATTGAGTTCCAGGTCACTGTGAGCTACATAGCAAGGAACGGTCGGTCACACACACAAAACCATCCCTATGTGAAGAAACAGGATGTGAAGAGCCTAGAGTGTGGTGTAGTTCATATTTTTCCATTCAAATTACCTTTATTATTCGTGCATGTGTGTATGCGCGTGTGTGCGACTGTTGGGCATGCAGATGCTATAACACGTGGAGGTTAGGGGACAACTGGAGGGAGTCGGTTCTCTCCTTTCACTATGGGGACTCGGTGATCAAACTCAGGTCAACAAGCTTTAGGACAGGTGCCTTTACCTGCCGAGCCACCTCACTGGCTCCTTTTAATAGTTCTGTTTATGGTGCCCTTCCCATTGCCCCATCTCCTTATAAGACTCAGAAGTGTATCCATTACTTAAAGGCAAGGTGTTTGTAATTTTCCATCAGCAGCCCTGAGGTACAGGGTCTAATAAGGGGCTGTTCATTAGAGAAATAATACAAAGTGTTCAAGGAAAGGGCTACAGGGCCTGAGCTTTATAGTATCAGTCTACTGAGTTGCATTGGAGCATAAAAGTTCTCGGTTTCAAAATAAACAGTTGTGCTCACTCTACTCCCGGGCCAGAGGACCTCAGCCAGAGATGGCCCAGAGACATGTTAAATGGGGTGCAGTGATTTTCCCAAGATGAGAAATGTGACCTCTTAGTGGGCAGTGGATCCTAGAAACAATATAGGACTGCATCAAGAGCCTGGGAGGGGACCAGGGACATGGGTCTGTGGATAGAGTGCTTGAAACACTACACGAGGACTGGAGTTTGGATTCCCAGAATCCACATGAAAAAAGCCAGGCCGGTGTAGCAGCTGCCTGTAATCTCGACACTCAGAAGGCAGAGACCAGGGAGCTCCGAAGCAGCTGACTAGCTGAACTGCATGGCGCTGAGGAGCTCCGTGTTCAGCAGGAGACTCCAACTCAGTGTAGGCAGTGGAGAGCAAAGGAGGAAGACTCCTGGCGTCAGTTTTGGGTGTCCACACACATGAACTAGCACGTACTTGTGGATGTGCATGTACAGTACAAAGAAAGGGGGGTGGAGAGAGGGGAGAGGGAGAGTCTAGGAGAAAAAGCCTTGGGGAGACATTTCTGTATATGAAGAAAATTAAGAAAAAGAAAAGGATCCCATAGGGTTTCTTCCCTAGGAGTAATCCTGTCAGGCAGCTGCTCGAGGAAGGATGGTTACAATTTTCCGTATCTCTGTGTGCTGAGTGGCAGGTGGTGGTGGGTGGTTACTTGAGGTCTGTGGACTGGTGGCGAGAACTTAGAGGGCAGCAGGGATCACAGAGTGCCTCACTGTAAAGACAGGCAGAGAAAGAGCCGTGACTGCAGGTAGCATTTGCTACCTTTGCCACAAATACCCTGAAGCTCTATGTCGGCTGTGGCAGACAGGCACCCGGGATTAGTGATTCCATTAGATAGTTGTAGGACCCCTCAGACTGTGAGGATTCTGAGAGGCTTTAAGCAAATTACCAAGCGAAGATGACCTTTGGGTTTTCTGAAGCATAGTCTACGTATCTTCCTTGTCCCTCATTGTACATGGTAGCCCATTTTATGGATGTGGAGTCTGAGGCTCCAGAGGGTTTACCCAGTGCCATGAAATGGGTAAGGTCCTGACTTCAATGGCTGTGATCAATAATGCATCCCATGCTGTCCTCGGATGCCACGCCATTCTCTATTGCTCCGAAGTCTTATTTCTCTGAGACAAGGTCTCTTGCTGAACAAGAATTTCCTCGTTTGGACAAGGTTGGTTGGCCAGTGAGTTCCAGGAATCATCCTTTGTCCACCCGCAGTGCTGAGGGTAGAGGCATAAGCAAGACAACTCAGCATTTTCACATGGGTGCTAGGACCTTGCACTCAAGTCCTCAATGGCCCCACAGGGGTTATTTGGGGGACTGCTTAGATATCCCCTTCCTTTTGCTTTTTTGGAGGAGGGGATTCTTTAAAGTTCTAGACCTTGGGCCAGGACCCTAAGTAGTTGTGGTGAGGCTTCTACAATTGAGTCGCCTATCTCAGTCATGGGGCTATGACTTCATCCTCCCTGAAACCGAAGTCCTTGGAAGACCAATGAAAGTCCATGCAAAAGAGAATTTGAGACTTGGCCCCAAGGCCCCCATTCCTGTGACTCTGGGGCTAGTGGGGCACCGAATTTGCCAGACACCAAGGCCAGCTCTGCAGATGTGGTCATTCTTGCTTGATCTTGTCGGTTTTCCTTGGTCAGAGGGTCTCCCAGGTTTTCCCGGGACCGGGTGTTGGAAATGAGGTGAACCAAGGCTGTGCTTCTTGCCTTCTAAGAGTGTCACGTCTGATGTCCACATTCTAAAAACTGTAAAGTTTCACATGAAAATCCACATTTCTGTCATCTTTGGAGTAGCCCATGTCTTAGCTCTCTCCTCTGTTGGTTCTGGACCCCCTCATCTTCGCTGCCCTTGCTGGCGTCCGGTGGCTTCTGAGTTTGTGTATAGCCCCTACGGTAAAAGGAAGCTAACTGACCCAAATGCCCAGCCAGTGTTTCCTGGGTCATGCTTACTGAGAAAGAAAACAAAAACAAGCAAGCAACGTCCCCCAAACCCTTCAGCATCCATCCAGGAACCTTCTTAGCTACCCCTCCTTCCCTGGGTTCCGCCCTGCGCCAAGTAGGTCAGGATTTGTAAGGATGGGGCCCGAATCGCTATTTTTTGAAAAGGTTCCCAGGCAGTTTTACTCCGTAGCCAAATTAGGATCTTCCACTTTAGGGTTTCCCCGAAATAGCACTCCTGGCTTCGGACCTTGCAGGAACTCTTCGTGAAACCACTGCTACTGAGTCTCCTCGCACCCCGTTCCCATTGTTCGCATGCAGCTGAACCTTTCTCCCTTTCCTGTCTGGGCCCGTAGCACCAAGACGCATGTTTATAGAGTTCTAGGTGGGGAGAAAGTAGATGCAAAAGGTGCACATTTCCTTAGAAATGCTGCGAGAGGGTCAGAATTCCTCTGTGACAAACTGGAGGATTTTTTTTTTTTCAGGAAACGCGTAACGCTGTTTAGAAGCTATTTACTGTTTTGTCCATGTTCTTCCTTCAGGAACAAAAACACACACTGTGAAATAAAGCGAACGTGACAGCTTCATTTGAAGTCTTTCTTTTCTTCATTCCTAGAGAAGAAATTTTGTTAGTGCCGGGAGAGACTGTGGGTCTCTAACGGCTGCCGTGGGCAACGCTAGACTTACCAGTCTATGCCACTGGACGGGACACCAAGCAAAGGCCATGTCTACCAGCGATGCCTTCAACCAGGGCCACCCTGGCCAAGAGTGCAGATGGCAGGGAATGATATTTGTACTCGAGCATAAAGCCCTGTGAAGGTCCACAGCTGTGTCTCCTTGGGCGTCTGTCCTCAGTCAGGCATGACAGGGTACATGTCACACAGGCTGTGATCTTTTCTCTTCCTCCAACGGTAGCCCTTGAAAGGGCTCTCCTGCCTAGCCAGGAAGTTGATCTCCGATGGGCAATCATAGTCCCAAACTGAAGACCTTCCACATAAAATGGCCAGCCCTGTTTAATGCTCAGAAAGTGGATGTTCTCACTGAGAAATGCAACCTGACGAACCCCGGAGAACAACTTAGAATTCCAAGCATCAGAGAGGTTCTTGGTCACCAGGAAGTATTTCTTACAGTACTTAAAGGGACTCTAGTTGTCCTGATGACATGGTCCCATATGACTCTGGCTGCCCTTGCCCTTCTCTCTCATTCCCTCTGCCTTGCTAAAACCGTTAGATCACATCCCTGAAGCAAGCCACCAAAGTCTGTTCCCTGTTTGGCAAACCCCCCTCCTGAGGCTGACCACCCATGTCTGAGTATTGAAGTATTAAAGTCCAACCGTCAAAAACCCCCTTTGGCTCACCTATAATTAACATACCCAATTAAAATTAAACACCTCATCCTAACACGGGACTTCTCCTTCCACCTTTATACAAACCACCATTTTCCTATGGACCACGCCTGTCTCTTCTCTATGCAGAGACAGGTCCTTTGCTCCACTCTGAGACAAACGTCCTTCTCCCTTGCCCCTTTCTCCCTTCTCCCTTGTCCTTCTCCCCTTCTCTATCTTCCTCTGTCCCCTGTCTTTGCCTTTCATTCCCTGCCCCCTCTCTCTCTAAGGCAAATAAATATCCTCCTTTGTGCTGAGAACTTGGTCTTGGGGGTCCTTTCAGTACTGGTTTTATAAAATTCAAGATTTGTTTTCTCTTTATCGTTGGCTCCTTCCATTTTTAATCATCCTACAGAAGACAAAATAAAATACAAGGCTGATGCAGATTTTAAAACCATTCAGTTTGGGATAAAATGCTTCTTCTGCAGGCATGAGGGCTGGAGTTCTATTCCTGGTACCCACATGAAAAATGGGGCTTAGTGATTTGCCTCGTAATCCCAGACCTGGGGAGGATTAGTGGGTTCACTAGTTTAGCCAAATTGTTGGACCCCGGTTTCTAGAGACTTCTGAGGATGAACATTCAAGGTTGACCTCTGACTCCCAAATCTAGTATATATATATATATGGAGAAAGAGGGGGGGGGAGGAAGGGGAAGGAGGAGGAGGAGGGAGGGGAGGGAGAGGGGGGAGGGGAGGGAGGGGGGGGGGAGAGAGGAGAGAGAGAGAGAGAGAGAGAGAGAGAGAGAGAGAGAGAGATGCTCCTACTCACACATAAGCAGGTACATATACCCATACATTTAACACTCCTGCCCCTGTCCCACACACAGTCAGAAAATGACAACAACTTGGTTTTCAGACAAACTAGACCCAACCATTTTTGGGTTTGCTTCAGACCTGGGCCCAGTTGCTTAAATGATCTGTGGAATTATTAATTCAAAGTAAGTAGAAGTAAGCCATTCATCAGGATTTGCTGACTTACCATTATTTGGAGGCATGGCTTCATGGCATGATAGGTTTGGAAAAACCATCAGGGTATGTTCATGACTAATTACTTAAATGTGGGGATTATGGCTTGGCTGTGGGACTCTCTGTATTTTTCAAGAGAAGTGTATTAAAATCCCAGAGAAATTTGGCCTTTGAGACCTTCGAAGGGCAACGTGTGCTTACCCGAGGACCCCTCACGAGATGACCAGACAATCTCCACGAGCCGTGGTGTTTATCCAGGGTGTTACAGCAGTCAGCTTATAGCAAAATCACTTGGGGCAGCATTTCAACCTGTGCAAAAGTGGGACTCCCCTCCTCCACAGAGATCCTGGTGCCCCACGTTTTGGGACTGGAGCAGAGCCTATTGTAGTCTGTCCCACAGAATTCCCATCTGACACTGGTGCTTCTACTCTATGCTAGGAGCTGTTTTCTGAGGGTGAGTCTAAGCGTTGTTTCTCTTGGGCTCACATTTGATGCACGGTGTACTGGGGGCCTGTAGTCCTAGACAGTGTCATCTGTAGATCTAGATTGGAGATGAGTGTGTCTTGCATTACTTTTTGATATGGGGTGGGGAGGTGGGGGGGGCTAAAGAAAGAAGCCTCATCTTGGCCTGTGCTCTGCCATTGCACCTCTCTTCTCTGCTCAAAGAATTCCACCCATCGAGTCCTGTAACACAGCTTACTTGTTAAATGATGACTCACCGTTTTGATTGTGCCAGCCTGAAGCGCTTGCCTCCCCCGCACCTTTAATTCACTCACTGTCTTGATGATTTATTTAATTCAATTAATGATCGATGACCTCACTTCTGTTGCAGATGAATGCAATTTGTCTTGTATTGCTGTTTAATTTTTCACTTACTTGTCTCGTGGAAATAACAGTGCCCTGGGGGTTACTTCTAACCGTGCACCCCAGGCAAAGTGTTCAACCCTCTTGGATTTCAAAGCTTCACTCAGAAAATCTCACCTTTCACTTTCTTGCCATCGGGGTTTAGTTCCCTACGAGATTCTCATTGACTTATTGTAGTTTTCTTGGGACAGTCATTGTGGTGGGTAGTTTACTATATGTGGTAAGGGTCCCCAGGACACCTGTTTCCCACTTTTGTATATTCCTGACCCTTGAGTATAGGGTGAGCCCAGTGGATAGGACACGGGGAAAGTGATGCGTAATTAATTTGGAAGTGTGTGACTTTGCCTTGCTGGTTTTTCCCCAATCTTTTCTTACACATATGCTCCTACGCAGAAAACTCCCTAGAGTGGACAAGAGAATGACTCAAGAGCCTCCAAGTGACTGATGCTCAAGTCATCAAAGTCTGATAACAAGGGGTGGGAGTGGCTCCAGCTGAGCCATGCCGTAACCAAGACCCCATCAATGCCTTGTGATTGAAGTCTGTGCCCCTAGACTGTGCTATGACAGTGACTTCACAACAGAGCCTACAGAAGATTGGCTAAGCCACGGCATGATATAAGACCCACAGGTATGCAAAGACACAAAAGGTGTGTTGTTTAAGCCGCTGAGTTTGTAAGGCAGCTAGTCAGTCAACAACAGACAATTAATATTACCTATGAGATGGGTCGACAGGTACTTGTCTCCTAGTGTTGGTCAGATTAAATTTTTCTGCAAGAACAATTGACCGCCCCCCCAAATCTCAATGCCTTAAATCCCCCAAAGTTTATTCCTTACTCATACTACACACCCATCGATAGTTGGTTACAGCTTAGCATTTTTACTCTGTCATACTGCAGAAGTTTCCCATATCCACAATATCACAGATACATCCTGGAAGGGAAAGGGAAAGGCCGCTGCAGTATATTCTTTAGCCTTGGAAACATCTCCATTGAAGGACGTTTCACACACATTCTGAACTGTCGTGTGAATAATGCCCAACCACAGCTGTACTTTGCATTTTGAACAAGTACATAACACGGGAAGTTATGAAGAATAAACAGTAAATAACAGAGATAAAAACGACAAATAGAGAGAAAAGCATGCTCACCTCAGGCACTCACAACACCCAGCAGAAATGACTTGGAATGGCCTGGCTGCAAGAATGCCATCGAATTACGAGGTTTCAAACACACTGTACAAATCAACTGGGGAAACTGAGGCAGTCAGCTGGAGTCTCCAGCTGAACTTTCTCTCCCCGGACAAGCTTCCCATGGCTAAACTTCATCTTCTAGATCCCCCTGCAGACACTTTTATATCATGGGATAAACAACGGCCTCTGTTGGAATCAGTTTACCTTCTAGCTGTTCTCATCAACGCCGTGTTGTTCCTCTCTGGCTGTTTCGCTGTTCTCGCCCTGATCTATGTCAGATAGTTATAGGGAACAGCCCATCCCTGGATAAGGAGTCTTAGAGGAAACTTTGAGACAAACATACTTGGGTGCAAATTGGTGAGGGGAGGGTCACGAACTTGCTTCTCGGCGAGCTCAAACAATACATGACATTTTACTGATATGATGGGCATTACAATATGAGTGTATTTTCATGGCCAAAGCTAGTTCAGAGGAGTTGAATGGGATCACCAAAATCTAATCTCCCCAAGGGAAGCTATGAGGCATCAAGCCTGTTGTACCATATACTTGTGCACTGGATCAGAGGCATGTTGTCACTGACTACCATGATGTACAGAGAAGAGAAGGGCCAGCTCATTTCATAAGGGTAGATGTAGAGGTCCCAGAACCTAAGAGAGGAGTGTACAACTGAAAAGCTAGCTTTCCTAGAGAAGGGTGAAAAGTTCAGAGAGCCCAAGGCAATAAGAGAAATGGAGGTTTTACCGTCCCCATGATCCTCACGATCACCTACCTACCATGGGACAAAAACAGCATTCTCATGTCAGTGGCATCTTCAAGACACATCCCCTGCTACCCCTGCCGATTGGTTGGTTTGCTTCCCCTAAGCTCTTTAAGCTTCTTCTGTATAGAAGGCATAATCCTATTCATAAAGTTAGACAGGGGTTTCCAACTGTCGCACAGCAATAAATTAGTAGGAGAGAAGATACGTTAAGGACTTCGGGCAAGCCTACGGTTATCCCAGTGCCCATCTTCTCCAATTCCACTCTAATCTCACCTTCCTGGAGGATAAGCACAACCCCCGAGGGCATCCTGAACACGCAAGGGGAGCTGAAGGAATGGTTGCTGTTCATCAACATTCGTCAGCCTGGCTTTAGAGGGGCTAGCTTGGTGAGGCGTGCTGAGACAGGAAACCTACACATTTGTCTACAGAGTGGCTGTCAGGACCCTTCTTAAGCAGGTAAGTCAAGGCAGCACGATGAACCCATTGATGAAACCCGAACTGCACTAAACTGCTGATGTGCAGCAGACATAAGCCAAGGCCCAGATCCCCTGAAATGAAGGCTGATGACCCCCCCTTTCCTATAAAACATACTTTTGCCTGCAGGCCCTGTGTGATCTTTGCATCCTGCCAGATGGTTTTTGGTTTCTCTTGAGGTTATAGCTTATGTCAAAAGCAATAGACTTCATTTAGATGAGTTCTGAAGGAAGCACGGGAGAGCCCCAGAACTGTGGCTTTTAACACTGACCTCAGATGCCTCTGAAGTCTACCTAGCAGAGGAAGAGCTTCTGTTGGGACCATCAAAATAGTCTGGGGTTTGCTGGTCAAGGGTCATCTTGTGCTGGATTTCTTCCCATATTGGACCATGGGGAATGTGAGATGGGCTGGGACAGAGTTCAGATGTAGGCCCAGTGTCTGTGAAGCCCCCTGCCCCACAGAAGAAGAGTGTACGTGGGGGGGGTGGAATAGAAGGTTGGAAGGGGGCTGGAGTTATTACTTTTTAGCGACACAGCAATTTGTGCCTTTGGGGGAAATATTTCAATCTTAAAACTGAGATGAACTTAGTTATCACAGGGACTGCTAAGGGAAGCTATCATCATCTGTGTTCCAGAAACCTTGCTTTGGAAATTGGCTAGCCATTAAACAATTTTAGCTCTCCTTCTACACATCTTTCCTGATGGAAGGTCGATAATGCCGTTTCTAAATAGCGACTCGGCAGTGCTTCTGAGCTGCCTGCGTCTTACCTACCTATGTCCTCTCTGCCTTCAAGGACCTCCTTATCTAGCAAGTGAGTTAGACATACAGTTGCATGATGTGATATACGAACTGTGTTGATAAATTTCTACTCGGACATCTCCACCATTGCTGAGGCAGACCCAATAGCATCGTGGAGCAGTAGATAAGGAAGAATTCAGGAACGATGTGTCTTGACATCTTTTTTTTAAGTGTTCAAAGTAGACAGCAGGTACACGAGAGACACGGGCAGGATGCACACTAAGGCTGACACGCATGGTAGCTATGCTTGTGTGGCAGTATTCGTTCATGTCAACACTGAACTTCTAAGCCCCCTTTTCTTTGCTGAGATCACCTGACTAGTTTGAGCACATGAATGGGAGGTAAAATTGAAAACCCAGGGTCAGTGAGATGATCCAGTAAGTAAAAGCACCATGCCTTTACCATCAGATTTGAGGGTCCACATGGTGGAAGGAGAGAATCTACTTGTCCTTTGACACCCAAAATGCTCACTTTGGGGGAGACACACACTATCTATCTATCTATCTATCTATCTATCTATCTATCTATCTATCTATCTATCTAGTTTTTTTGATGCAAATAATCACTTCTGAGCCCATTCTAGCTCATCCAAGACTGCTCAGAGTTTTCCTGAGACTCTCAAAACAAACCAACCACCTTAGAGATGGTGGGATCTTCTGTCACTGGGGATTCTTACATGGCCACAATGAAGAGAACAGCCCATCGGCTCTTGGGACACATGTCAGTCATCCAACTGAACATGTATTTGCATTTTTTCCAAATCACTGAGATTTAAATATTCTTTTTTAAAGTTGTATTTTTTTTTTAGCAGGATGACATAATCTGTTTCTCAAATTGATTGCAAAATTGGCTGATGGCCCATCCTTACATCCAACAGGACCTACTTCCTGAGGCAAAACTTTTAGGTGAAATCACTCGCTTTTAGTGTTAGCGTTTGATGAACGGAGTCCTTTGACTTGCCCATGCTCCTGCTTCCGGCTCACCGGCTCTAAGTTCAGGCTCTTTGCTTCTCTGGACCTTCTGTTTTGTCCCTGTTTCTTCGAAAGCCTCATTTCCCAGCACATTTCTCCCTGTCTTGTGTGTCCATGTACCACACTGTGCCAATCTAACACACTCATTGTGTCCTCAGATGTCCTGCCTTAATGACATCTGTGGCCGTTACTTCTCTATTGCTGTGTTAAGACATTATGACCGAGGCAACTTATAGAAGGAAGGATTCACGGGGGCTTATGATTCCAGAGGGACAGGAGTCCATGATGATCATGGCAAGCAGGCAGGCAGGCAGACACGACACGGCAAGAGCAGCTGAGAGCTCACATCATAATCTACATACATAAACAGACAGCATAGTATGAGTGGCACAAATATTTTGAAACCTCAAACCCATCTCTCTTCCCAAAAAGTCACACCTCCTAATCCTTCCCAAACAGTTCCACCAAGTGGGGACCAAGTATTCAAACATATGAGCCATTCTTATTCAAACCACCACACCTAAGCTTTCCTGCCTTTTGACCTCAAAGTACCAGAATGGGAAGTTTGCTTTTGTTGAAAAAATTTCCACCTTTCAAGACCCAGAAACTTGTCTATAGGATTCTTTTTTTTTTTTCATAAAACATTTCACAGATAACTAGAGATAACTTTGACTTCCCTGAGCTTCCCTTTCTTACTTAGGGGGCCTCCCAAGCCCCCATCAGTAAGATGATATAGGTGTTCATGTATATACCACACTCAGCGATCCTCAAGATCAAAAGTTGGCCTGGAACATCTTTTCAGTCTTCACAATACATAGCAGTCCTTTGTGCATATGGGATACCAGGATACAGAATCTTCCAACTGAAACCCTTTGCATTGAAAGCTTAAAGTGGTTTGCATTAAAGTTCCAGTTTTCCCGACTTTGCCTTTTCAAAAGTGTCTGTAAAACATACATTTGCTCCACATCTCCAATATGTCCAAAGGCTCCAAGAGTCTTTTATTTGTGCTACTGGTGGTCACTGTCTGGGATCGGTTTCCAGTTTCTTAGCCTCTTATGCAAAGGTTTGAAGTAAGGGCTCCTACAGAGTTTCAAAAGCAGCAGGGTAACTTTATTCAAATCAAAGCAATACGACAGCAATACAACTGTCAAAAGTGACCACAGACTACAAACCAAATGGAGTCCCAGACCAAGTAGAGGCCCAAACCAAGTCCTAGGCTACTAAACAACTCCATATGCGTGTCTTCCTCACGTACAGATTATTTTCTTCCAGACAGCGATACAGATGTTTAGACAGAGCATAGAAAACAAGGGTTCCTTTGGAAAGCTACGAATCGAAGGTTAGTAAGTAGAAGATGAATGTCAATAACAGTGAGTCTGTGCTGGCAGCAGGGGAAGTGAGAAGCAGATGGTGGGTGCTACCTTAGAGTGTACACGAGGAGAACAAAGTGGTGCTTGACTTGGAGGAAATGAAGCTGATTCAAGGGAAGACAAAGGGCTTGCTATTTAAAGATGTTTAAGAAGTTAGTGAGATAACACGTTGCTGCTGAGTAGAACATGGTTGGGAGGACGGGTGGAGAGGGTCAACAGCTAACAAGATAGTCTGACATTTGAACAGTATGGCAACCTAATGGGCTGGTGATATCCTGAGCTGTATGGGAGGAGGACATATTCAAAATTTAAAGGAGAGAAATATAGGAGCTTGAGGGTTGGGGGGGAAGCCATAATTCCCATGTTTTGTTCTGCCATGACCTTCTTATTTCATCTTTCAACCTCTCGAGACTGTGGGGGCTCTCATTTAGTAATACCAATTAGTCTATAAATTTTCACCTTTTAAAAAGAATGAAAACCAAGGTAGTCTCTGTTTCCAATAGAACATTAGAAAAGGGATGTGTGCACAGCCCAAACTAAGGCACAGATCCATCCGTGTGTTATTATTTATTTTTTATTTTAAAAGGTTCAAAACTATAAGAGACAGATAGGACTAAGAAGTGTCTCCTCATGTGAAAGGTTTTCCTCGGAAAGCAGCATGTCCCAAGAGCCTCTCAACAATGCTAGCTTCCTGGCTCTCTGCTGATGAGATTTTTGTACTTGAGGCTCTGGGAGCAGCTAAGAGAAGTCAGCCCCTGCCAAATCTCTCTAGACACAGGCCGCTTACTGCTTTTCTTCTGCGAGGTGACCTGTTTTCTTTTTCTATATTTGGGGTGAGGAATAGTGATTAATTCCAATGATCACATTAAAAATTGTTTAATAGACAAAGAACTACAAGCAACCAAGAATAAGAGTGGGGAAAAAAGAATCTTCCCCCAGGGATGAGCCCCTTAAAATTGATTCTCCAATACCAAAATGGTCAACCCTACAATCATATACCTACAAACAACATTATGTAGCCTAGGCAGGTGGTTTTTATATATTTAGGCATGTGTAACTGTAATAACTAAAGGAAAGGAAGATAGTGCTTCAGGAGGGAGCTAAAGGGGGCTTAGGGGAAGAGGAGGGAAATGATTTATTTTAGAAATATTATAGTTATCTATAGAAAGATAAAGACATATTAGATATATTTTAATTAAAAAAAGAAAGAAATCTTTTTTTACCTTAGTCCACAAAGATTTCCTTCTAGAAATGATTTTTCTAGGAGCGTTATAGTCATAGTTCTTAAATTTAGGTCTACAGTCTATTTCAAGTTAGTTTTTAATGTATGAGGTGGTGAATGAATGAGGTTAATTTATTTTATACACATCTTAGTTTGCTCCAGCACAGTTTAGACCCTATTTTTCTCCTCTTTGGATTACTTTGAGCTGGGAAAGGGATTGGCTTATTATAGGATCCAGTGTGGCCTGAATACAGTGAGGGAGAAAGGGGGTGTTGAGTGTGGATGCTGTGGAAGAAGGTAGGGGCCAAGTCATAAACAGACTTACGAGCCTTGGTAAGAAAACTGCATTTCATTCTAAAAAAAAAAATTAATTGCTTCAAAGATTTTAAGCAGGACATTGCATGATTCAGTTTACCTCTTTTAAATATAAAGATGTGTTTGATGTGTGTTTTAGCGAATCCAATAAATTCACTCTGATACTTGCCATGTAATAGTAAAAGAGTTCATTTGTTATTGTTATGTGTTCACGTATATATTATGTGTGTTGGGTACATGTGCCATAATGTGTCAGAGGACAATGTTGTGCAGTCATTTTCTTTCATCTTTCTATAGGTTTCAGGGATTGAATTCAGGTCCCCAGGCTTTCTTGGTGCATGCCTTTACCTACTGAAGCATTCAGCTAGCTCCAGTTATTAATACCTTTGGGTATCAAAGTCATCAAAGAGCAGTGAAAATATATAAGCTGTCCTGATGGCATGATGCAGAACATCTCATCCTTTGTTCCTTCTCTAGTTAAGCCAACATAAATGTGCTGTTTTTTGGGGGAGGGACATTGCCCAAGCTTTACTGCACAAGGCTTCTTCAAGATACTCTAGAATGGAAGTTTTCAACCAGTAGATTATGACCCCCTGGGGATCGAATGATTCTTTCACAGGAGTCACCTGAGACCATCGGAAAGTAGATATTTACATCACAATTCACAACTAACATAACTACAGTTATGAAGTAGCAACAGAATAACTTTGTGGTTGGAGGTCACCTCAACATAAGAAACTGTATTAAACGGTCACAGCCTGATGGAGGCTGATTACCACTGCCCTACAGGGTCATTCTGATCAAGAAGTAGAAGACACCTTGGCGTGGAAATGACCCAGATGTGCCCGACTTGCTTTGCAGGGTGATTCAAGACTCCTTTTCCTGACGGTTCAACTACATGTGGTGCTTTTTCTTACGTGAGGATGAGGACACCAACTGAGAATCATCAGGACTTGAATTTTTGAGTTGCTCTCCTAATATAAATGGCGCAAATGGAAGCTATTGCTTGTACTTAGGGACACAATTGGAGAGATAGCCTTGCACTGGGAGTGTTCACATCCCCGTGGAGGATGGGCTACACAGTTGCTTGGGGTTATTTCTCTTCTGAAATGTAGATCGCTCTTGAGATCACTGGAGACTTTGTGCAGTAAGTGCCATTGAATCTGCGTAAGGTTTAAACAGTTACATGAGCTTTTGTTGAAATTTCATGCAGAGTAAAAGGCATCCGTGAAAAGCAGACCTTGGGGATACCTTAGTTAGGGTCTTATTACTGTGAACAGACACCATGACCAAGGCAACTCATAAGGACAACATTTAATTGGGGCCAGCTTACAGGTTCAGGGTTAGTCCATTATCATCAAGGCGGGAGCATACATGGTACAGGAGAAGCCAAGAGTTCTACATCTTCATCTGAAGGCTGCTAAGAGAAGACCGACTTCCAGGCAGCTAGGACAGGGCTCTTAAAGCCCAGGCCCACAGGGACACATCTACTCTAACAAGGCCATACCTCCCAATAGTGCCACTCCCAGAGCCAGGCATATTCAAAGCCCCACAGGGGAGGTGTTAGAGACATAGTTTCAGGTTGGGCTCAACCCTAGAGAGAAATATTATGTGTGTGCTATTTATCAAAAGAGAGCCTACTTTTTTGAATTTCACCCAAATACACCTTTGAGTGACCATTAAAGACCTGAATAATGGAGGAAAACGGATACACATATTCCGTATTAACTATTTCAATAATCCACGTCATGTGTTAATCAGTAAGGCTGTAGGAGAAGAAACTGAAGTATGACTCAGACCGAGTAGCCATGGGAAATTGACAAGTTGAGACTTATGTCACAAGAAACAGCAAGACACTTAAAGACATAGGAAGACATTTCCAGGCAAAGCAGGAAAAGACTGACTTATCGGAGGACCAAGAAGGTCAACCAGAGTGGACTGGCAGAACTCGTGGCCAGGGGCTAGATGCAGATAATGCAGAAGCCAGTAGTGTCTTTTTTAGGATATGGTACTATGGCCGGTGGTGGACTGTGGACTACAGAAAGGCAAGAGAAGAGGGTGGGGATGAAGCACCAGACAGCATCCTTCACCATTGTCCAGGATTGGGGTGTGGCGAAGGGACTGAATGGATTTATTCAGGATCTGTTGAGGGGAAGAGGGTGTGATGAAAGAAGCCAGTTCATAAGCAGGTGGAATCCATTCTGGGTCCACGTGTGAAAGCACCACCTCCACAGGGTATAAAGTCCTTAAGTTTATAACACCACTAGCGTGTGCTTTCCCAAACCAGAAGACTTGGCTCACCTTGGCTTCTGATCTCTTGAGATCTTTCCAGAAGCAGGGAGCTGCATTTTTCACACCTTTGTTTTCTGGAATTCCGGGGGGTACCAGAGACAGTGGGAAGGGTGAGTTAAGTTTGCCCTGAATTCAAGTTGAGACAGGGCACACACAGTCTTTGGATGGCTTCGCAGTTCTAGGGGAAGGGACCAGGAGGCTTAGCATTTATTATGGCACGGGTAAAGAACTTCATGCACGAGAGCTGTCATTCTGCCTTCTGGTATACAATCTTTCAACTTCAGTTTTACAAGACAAAGGTAGGGCATTCAGAGAGGTTCTTTAAAACCATGCTATTACTTTAGTTTTAGTTATCCAAATATGTGCATCTGTGTGCATACGAGTGCAGGAACCTGCTGCGTTAAGAACTCAAGCTTGGGTTTTTGTAAAAACAGTATGTGCTCTTAATCATTGAGCCACCTATCAGCCCCTCAGAAAGGTTAACTTCGCTCTAAGGTACAGACTTTGGAAATGATTAGACCAGGACTGGTTCTTTGGAATGATTAGAACCACGTCTGGTTCTTTGGCTCCCATTCGGTTGGACTACTTTCCTCTTCCGGTTATTAATACCACACAGCCTCTACAGAGCCCTCGGTGCAGAGAACGTGATTTCCCTTTGTCTAGTATGCTGATTGTCTCCCTCGCTCCCTAGCTTACCTAGAATCGTGCTCAGCAAGTGAGCCTGCTAGAGTCAACTTATCCTTCTTGCTGCCACATCCGGGGCTTGAGGATGAGAGAGGCAAAGGAGAGACTATGAGCAGAACTCTGGTGCATCTACCACCGTTAAGCTAGGGGAAGCAACTCTTCTGCTTGTTCATTGCCCCGAAGGCATTTTCCATTTCATGGGCCCTCCCGCTCCATATCCCTCACCTTTTGCCCCTCAGTTTCAGCTCTGGCCCCTAGGGAAGCGTCCCTGGCTGCGGGGCTGACAACGTTTTGGGGGCAGGGGGTCTTGTTCTCTGTGCTCCAGCCCATCTGTGCGCGGAGCCTCGTTCCCGGGCTCCCGGAGCCCGGCGGGCATTGACGTCAAACGGCAGCGGAGCGCTGCCTACAGACGGCTGACCCGGGCTCTTCTCCACACCCCCGTCCTTCTTCTCCCCCTCCCTTTTCCCGGCACCCGATTTCAACCGGCTATAAGAAGAGGAGAGCGCAGTGCCGAGCAGCAGGAAGTCCAGCACCATGGAGAGCTCCGCCTGCGGCTGCTACCCGTCCTGGGCGCCGCCCTACTGCTGCTGCTACCTTTGCTGGGTGCCGGTGCCCAGGAGGATGCCGAGCTGCAGCCCCGAGCCCTGGACATCTACTCTGCCGTGGATGATGCGTCCCATGAGAAGGAGCTGGTCAGTATTTCCCTCGCCTCGGGTTTGCCCTGGGCTGCCACGGGACCCTTGCTTTGCGTGCGTCCCTCTCCACCCCAGTCCCATCCCAGAAGGCAGAGACCCTGACTGGATTTAAAAAAAAAAAATAGTCTGGGTACCCTCTCCCAGACAAAGATATTTGAGTTCATGGGCTGCGGGCTGCCTGTCGAGCGAATCCCTAGTTGTGGCCAGTCTGGGCACTGTGCGCCTTGAAGGCTCTAGAAGATGAGGTCAGGACTAGGGACTTTGCCTGCCAGACTTCCTCTCCACCAGTATCTACTCCCCTTTGTCCCCCGAGTCCCGCTACCCCGCGGTTGTATGTCCCGGGCTCCTTATAACTGGGCTGAAAGTGAGCACCTGCGCTGGGCTCGCAGCCAAGGCGGCAACTTCGGGCTCCCGGCGCTGTGTTGCAGATTGAAGCGCTGCAGGAAGTCCTGAAGAAGCTCAAGAGTAAACGCATTCCGATCTATGAGAAGAAGTACGGCCAAGTCCCCATGGTAAGGCTCTGGGTCCTCTTCCCTTACTTTGGCAGGAGAAAAGATTGCCTAGAATCCTACACAGGGTCTTTACTCTAGCAGGTGGCTGAACAGCTAGGTGACTCATTATATCTGGAATGTCCCCTTTGCTACTGCCCTCGCCCCTTGCTCCTTGGTCTCTAAGAACAAGAGAGAACAGGCTACGTAGGGCCAGAAAACAGTCTTGTGATCTGAGTGGGAGTACTTCCTGAAACATGTCAGATGGGCGAGCCCTTGAATCTATTCAGTTCTAATTCCTCCTAGAGCACGACGAGATTTTTCTCTTTTTCTTTATTTGTATCATTTTGCTGTTGTTTTGTTTCCTAAATTCTGTGGTTAAAAAGTTTCCAGGACGCACGCGTGTGAGCGCGCGCATACACACACACACACACACACACACACACACACACACACACACACACACATCACTTCTGTTTTTCTTCTTTGGGCAAGGAAGTGGGAAAGTAGAAAACAAGGGTTATGAGAAAATACATTGTATATTTCTTAGATGCAAGGATCTGGGTGATTTCCCCCCTCTTTAGATAACAAGGAAAGGAAGCCGAAGATGTGGTCCCTCCCCAAAGGCAGAAGAACGTAGAAGGGGGGCAATCCTTTAAATTTCTTCCTTTAAATATCCTCTTTCTGAAATTCTAAGCCTGAGGCTCCCTGGGCTTCGGATCTGACGCTTTGACCGGAGCCGAGGGTAGTGGTCTGGTCCTCTCTCCCATGAGGATGCTCCTTTGGGACCCGAGTAACCATCCTTGTGTTGTTGACAGTGTGACGCTGGAGAGCAGTGCGCAGTGCGGAAAGGGGCCAGGATCGGGAAGCTGTGTGACTGTCCCCGAGGAACTTCCTGCAATTCTTTCCTCTTGAAGTGCTTGTGAAGGGGTGACAGCCTCCTTCGGTTCCCATATTTCCTCTTTCCCCTAAAGGAGCGCTCTTTTGTCCCTGGAGCCGCTTTAACAACAATAAAGTTTGCGTTCCCCCCAGAGAGTGGATGGGCTCTTTCCCTGCTGCTTCAAAATAAAAGATTTGACGTTATTGTGTGAAGGACAATACCTTGAATGGTGTTGGTATGTGTGCAAAGTATTCTTCTCTCGTTTTATCCATCTGACACATTCTTGTGAACCTTTCTGGGAAGAAGAGGGACTTTCGCTTTAAAACTGTATTTTTGTATGTGGCGAGTCACAATGAAAATTAGACCTAGTTAATTTTGGCAGATGACATCACAACCCGGAAAACAAATCACCCCAAAGCAACACAAATGGAAGCGTGTGCAAATTACACCCAATAAAGCATTTTTGATAATTGCTCACAGTGCATGGCTTTTTCTACCTGAGTAATTTAACTAGGAATAAAGGGATTAATCATGCTGTTGTTTTCAAAGAGAAATACTTTAAAAATAGCTGTCTATTGGGAGAGCAGCACCTCAGCTCCAAGGAGTTTTGATCATTAATTAGGAGTGTGCTATACCAGCATCAGTATACCGTGTGTTCTGACTACAGAGGTGTGGTGGTAGTAGTCTCTCTCTCTCTCTCTCTCTCTCTCTCTCTCTCTCTCTCTCTCTCTGTGTGTGTGTGTGTGTGTGTGTGTGTGTGTGTGTGTGAGTGAGAGAGAGAGAGAGAGAGAGAGAGAGAGAGAGAGAGAGAGGAGGGGAGGGTAGCGATGACAAACACTCTCATTCAAACCTTTAGGCAGACTCCTTAGTTTCATCCGTGAGCCTCATCAGGGACGCCTGCACACATGTGTTTGCTGCTGCACTATCCCCAAGAGCCAGGAAGTGGAATCACCCTAGAAGACGGGCAACAACAAAAGAAATGAATGAAGAGCATGTGTTACGGACACTTGGTGGAATTGTGTGCAGCCATAAAGATCAGTGAAGTGACACCTTCAGAAAAATGTCTGGAGTTGGGAATCATTATGCTATGTAAAATAAGTCAGGTTCAGAAAGACAGATGTCACATGTCTAGGGAACCTATATTTGAAAGCGTGTGTGTGTGTGTGTGTGTGTGTGTGTGTGTGTGTGTGTGTGCGTGCGCGCACGCGCAGAAATCAGTAAGTCCTAGCTATGTACGAGGACCCTGTTTTAAAGCCAACAAATGGTTTGTTCTGAGCCAAATCCAAGTGACTAACTTCTGGGTACATGTATCCAAGTTACCCTCGATGACATTCTCTCAAAGGAAAGAAGTCATTTAAACATTTACAGCCACAGAACAAAGAAGACCATCAATCAATACATCCAGCAAGTACATCGGTGGGGACTTTGTGTAGGCAGGCAACAGCAAAATGAGGAAATCTGTTGTGTAACAGCCTTAGCTTTAAGCTGGTCAAAGCTGGAGGCCTACCAAGGGCTCCACACTGAATAGTAGCTTCTACATAGTGCAGAAGGCAAACAGAAAACAAGACACTACTTTTCTTAAAAATAGCCCAAGACAGTTTGACTGTACGTATAATATTTAGTCTTTCACAGTCATGGCCTGGCAGCTTGGGTGTCTTTATGGGTGTGGCTTCTGAAGGGAAATTCAGCATCGCAGGCCGATAAGCATATTCTTTCAAACCTTAGGCTCACTTAAAACAAGATGAAGAATCTGAACTTCGTTTGGGCGATTCTTTTTGAGATGGAGCATCCTGTAACTCTATCTGGTCTCAAGACAGTTGTGTAGCTGGGGATGACCTTCAGTTTCTGAATTTCCCATCTCTGCCTGCCTTGCCATGTGCCATCATAGCTCATATGGGTCTGGGGAGCACACGCAGGGCTCTGTGTATGCTAGGCAAGTGCAAACACGCTACCAAAAGACTGAGGTTCCAGTTCCCCGCAGCCCCTTTGTTGGAAAATAGGCTCCCTTTGGAGGTTGCTCATTCTGAGAAAGGGAGTTAGAGCATCAGATGCTTGGGGAGTGTGAGACAAATTCACTTTCCCAGCCAATATGCCTGTGGAGGAACTATCCAAGGAGAAGCAAATTTGCTTAGATATTAGTTTTTAGTTAAACAAGGAAAGACTGGTGGGGGCAATTTCAACTCAAGAAATAAAAAAGAAAGCTAAATGTTACATTTCTTAACTTTTTTTTTTTTTTTGGTTCTTTTTTTTTTCTGGAGCTGGGGACCGAACCCAGGGCCTTGCACTTCCTAGGCAAGCGCTCTACCACTGAGCTAAATCCCCAACCCCCATTTCTTAACTTTTAAACAGGCCTCTGTGCTCCCCTAAGACTAAGTAACACACACACACACACACACACACACACACACACACACACCACTACCACAACTACCACACACAGTCTCCTATAGCCCAGGCTGGCCCTCATCTCCCTAAGTAGCTTGAAGCAGTCCTTGAATTCCGGGTGTTCCTGCCCCCCACCTCCTGCAGGCTGAGATCACCTGCATGCATCACCACTGCCTGTAAAAGCGACAACGTTTAAGACGTTTAAGCAGCAGCATTATGAGAGGAGCAGTTGCTAAGAGCTTTGAAATCCAAACTCAAGTGGGTAGGCAGAATAGCAGAATCAAAAGGAAAACTTTGCAGATTCTTGAGGGGACGGAGAGCGCAGGTAGGAAGCATCCTCATGTACAATGGCCATCTGCCGTGTTCTTATTGTTTTGATCAGCATGCCTAATCTAATTAATCTTGGAAGTAGATACAGTTGCCAATTTTCAGAGTACAAAACAGAAGCCAAGAGAGATTATAGAATCTGATTATACAATTCCAAATTGAGTTGTTTTTTTGTTTTGTTTTGGTTTTTTTTTTTGCTTTGATCTCTTTGATTGCTCTTTATCTCTTCCTTTAATGTCACCCTGGGTACCAACAGTTACTGATTTCCCCAGAAGAACTTTGCTTAATAGAAAGTAGCTTAGTTGGGGAGGGGTCGATGTGTATTTTGGAGGACACCGCATTCCCATTCGATTACCCCAGAGACGGCCGATTGGTGGTTATAACTCAGTATACTTTAACCCTAAGGCACTACAAATGACTGTGTAAGAGTATCACAGTCTGCTACTGTCCCAGAACCAACTTCCACTAAAACTTTAACTTCTCCACACCCGTAAGTGTATCTACTCATGTCAACCCTAACTGAATCTGGTGAGGACATAGCTTTAGTCACTTGGTTAGTGCTCAGGCTGAACTCTTGGGGACAATGACACTTAGAACTGCAAGAGAACCTGGAGGAATTTCACACCTAAGCAAAGGAACACACAGCCTCAAACGCTTCAACCCAGTCCCCCAGTGAGGACTTCCAGCTCCGTGGCCTCTTCCTTCCTTCTTGTCTAGTAAGAACATGGTGGGTAATCTTGGTTTTCAATATGGCATATAGGAACAAGGAGCTTGGGTTGGGGCGTGGCCTCCATTAGATTAACCTGGGGGCATTTTTTGATTGATGGGGGGTGCGGCACAGCCTGCTGTCCCAGTGCAATGGTGAAGGAAGTGTAAGTTGAAATAAAACCCTTTCCTCCTCCAGTTGCTTTTGGTCAGACAGCAACAGAAAGAAACGCAGAACAGTCAAGAAGTGTTAGGAGCAGTTAATGATGGGGACCTCGGATGAGTGTGGAATGGCTTTTGCCAAAACATTTCATCTGGGGGCCCAGCTTTCAAGTTTATGATGTGAATGACATTCTACACTGATGATTGAAAAAACATTAATTTTTAAATTACTTGTTAAAGGTAACTTTACCTTTCTAGCTCCCCTTCAAATAGAATATTTCACGACACTTAATTATTGAAGGTCTCCGTGATATAAGGAAAAAAGGACTGAAGATTAAGAAGGTTTTAATGAGCAAGGGAGTCACCTGCAAGTGAGACCGGCTGGTAGGTCTGGCTGTTGAGAGAGCTGCATTAGAAGGGGTCTAAGGCACAGGGGTGACACACCCAGAGCTGTGGGCTTCACAGCAGCCAATGTATCAAAGTTACTGGAGGGGTTGGGGATTTAGCTCAGTGGTAGAGCGCTTGCCTAGCAAGCGCAAGGCCCTGGGTTCAGTCCCCAGCTCGGAAAAAAAAAAAAAAAAAAAGAAAAAAAAAAAAAAAAAGTTACTGGAGAGCTCTCCCTTTCTGTAAGTACTTTACATTCCTACAGTAACTACAGCCATTGCGTGCTTTATGCTGTGCCAGAATCTGGAGGGCTGTGTGGGGCGCATTGCAAACCCATGGACCTCTGCCCCTTTCCAGTCTTGATAGGACACATTGGAATCTGAGTGTGGGGGCTGTAGTTAGGAAGGGAGCTTAGGACTCTGTAGTCTGTTTACTTAGAGACAGTCTGGTGGCATAGCCAAGGCTGACCTTGAACTCAGGATCCTCTGTACCAGCTTCCTGAATGCTAAGATTGCAAGCATGTACACAACACCCAGCTAAAACTGTAATAATGAGCCTTTTGGATAGTTTTGCTAAGCTTTCTACAGCCTCTGGAATACTATGCTACGTAGGCTTAGATTTTTTTTTTAAAAACTTACTTTTAATAAGGGTTCTCAAATGCTTCCTTCTGGCTCACCATCCAAAGGTAGGGAAGAAAGATAGTAAATAGGACAAGAAGAAGTGGACCTGTCTAGAAGTAGTCCATTGGGGGTGATTCTAATCTCCGTCTGTCAGGATACCAGCAGTCCAGACCAGTAGTGTCAGGATAGCAAATACGGATCAAATACCGCAGTAGCAGGATCCAGCAGAAACAGCCAGGCCTCTGCCGAATTGGGCACAAGTCAGCAGCTACCAGGACCACCCAGGAAAACTCGAGACCAATGAAATATTGCAAGAGTAGCGATGCAAGTATGCGCCACCGTCCATCGAGTCCTATTTAGACTCTCTCCAAACACCAGGCGTCCTCCCATGGGTCTTGTCTCAGCAAGATGACACGGGAGCCTGCATCACACGGCCCATCCAGAAGCTTCCACCTCAGAGCTACTTGGTGTATAGCTCATTTCCTCACTCCAGCCACTTCTCTGTTTTGAATGAATAAGGCATTGAAAACATCATGGGGAACGATGACAGTCCCCATCCTCCCGAAGTTTCTCACCCGGCGGTGAGAATGGACAGAACACCATAAAACCCCTGAAAGCCATGTCACGACAACCTTTACAGAGGACACAGTGGGAGCAAATGGTGTAGTGTGCTCGCAAAGTGGAAAGGGAAGGAGTTAGAGGTGACCAAGGAAAGAGGTTAGGAGAAGGGAGGAAGGTAGGCTGTTGCAGTCCGAGGAGGGATGCTTGGTATTCCAAAGACAACAGAGGTGAGCAACTGGAAGAGGGCAGCCGGAAGAGGGCCAACGCAGTGGTTTGAGCGAAAATGCCCCCCCCCCAGGCTCACATATTTGGTCTCCGGTTCATGGTGTTGTTTGGTGAGGTCCAGGGGGTGTGGCCCTCGTTGGATAAAATGTGTCACTACAGACAGGCTTTGAGAGTTTAAAGACCGGCAACATTTCCAATTTGCTCTCTCTGCTTCACGCTCGCAGTTGAAAAATGTGAGCGCTCGGCTTCCTGTTCTGGTTGCCACGCCTGCAGTGCTGTGGGTGTCATTATGGATTCATCCAGCTCCCTGGATATGTAAGTCAAAACAAGCACTTCCTTCTGTAAGTCTTTTTTTTTTTTTTTTTTTTTAACTTGGGTTTTTTTTTTTTACATTTCTAGTGTTTTTCCCTTTCCCGGTTTCTGGGCAAACATCCCCTCCCCCCTCCCCTTCCTGATGGGTGTTCCCCTCCCAATCCTCCCCCCATTGCCGCCCTCCCCCCAACAGTCTAGTTCACTGGGGGTTCAGTCTTAGCAGGACCCAGGGCTTCCCCTTCCACTGGTGATTTTACTAGGATATTCATTGCTACCTATGAGGTCAGAGTCCAGGGTCAGTCCATGTATGTAAGTCATTTTAGTCACAGGTTTTTGTTTTGTTTTTATCTCAACAACAGAAAAGGAAGCAGTACAACCATGAACTTAGAAAGCGATGCCTCATGGGAAAGCTTCATGATGACTATCCCTTTGCCTTGGTCATTTGACCCCATCCCTCTGTCAGGTGGAATGATAGATAGGTCAGGGACATCGCAAGGGAAAGCAGGGCTGGCAGTGATGTGGGGGACGGTCCTCGGCTAAGTTTTCAGCCTTTACCTTTTTCTGACTGGTGTTTGAATGCGATTCTCTCTTAGATGATACGATCGTTAATTTTGATGGTCAACTTGACAGGATCTAGACTGAGTCAGCAGGTGAGCCTCTGGGCATGTCTAGGAGGAGTTATCTTGACTAGGTCAGTGCTGGACATGTTTGTGAAAGATCTCCTAACATAGGCAAACTGAGCTGGAAAGAACTACCTTGGGTTTGTTAATAAACAACCAATCTGAACCTTCACCTCCTGACCGTTTTTCTATTATTCTTTTGCTTTTTTGTCATGCTCTCTTAAAGTTTGGCTTTATTTATTTATTTATTTATTTATTTATTTATTTATTTATTTATTTATTTATTTTAGTTTGTTTTACTTTATTTAGACAAGACCACATCCAGCTATAACTCTAGTTTCTGGGGATCTAATGCCCTCTTCTGGTCTCTATAGGTATTGCATTCAGCGGTACACATACATACACATATACAATTCTGGCAAAGAATACATGTATATATATCTTTTATATAATGAATCTTTTAAAAATACTATTTTTGTCATTATTTCCAGTTTTTTCTCTTTCTTGTAATAAATTTTTTCTGTGTTCTTGCAGTAAAAAACTGACATAGCAAATAACTAAAATTAGAGACTTGACAGATATGTACAGGATTACATCACTGGTAAGCCACAGAGGGCAAACCAGTATGCAGGTCTCCTCCATGGCCTCGGCTTCAGTTCCCGCCTTAGGCTCCTGCTCTGACTTCCCTCACTGGTGGAAATATACATAAAATGAATCGCTTTATCCCCACATTGCTTGGTGACAGTGTTGATCACAGCGTCAGGCCCCTGAAGACATGTGTACTCATGAGTCTTCTAAAACAGAGAAAGCTGAGACTAAAAACAAAATGAGCAAAAGAGACAGATGCTGAACTACATGCACATCTATTAAAATCCTTCTAATAATTAGAAGCCCAGAAAAACCCAAGATCATTAGACAGCCATGTTTTCTCTTATTTATGGTCAACCCTGTTGTGCAATACTCCAATGTCTATTTTCTTTAAACGCATTTAGTCCTATTTCAATGTACTGTCTCACTCTTAAGTGGAACTCTTTCTTCCATTCTTTTCTAAGGATTAATAAAACAAATGACAACTTAAAAAATTGTACATCTGTGTGTCCATTCCATACCTGTGGAGGGCAGAAGAGGGTGGTGGATCTCCTGGGACAGAATTTACAGGCAGTTGTGAGCCACCCAGTGGGAGTGCTGGAAAAGGAACGTGGGCCCCCTGCAAGAGCAGCTAGTTCTTCTAACCACTGAGCCATCCCTCCACTGTCATTGGCGGATATCTTCTCTAATGAGAGCAGACCATGGCGAAACTAAAACTGTGCCTGTGCAGAGGTAGCAGGCCTCTGTTTTATTTGAGGGGTGGGAGTGCTTAGTATTCTGTGGGTTGCACAGCGCCCTTGTGTGTGTGTCAGTTCTTAAGCAACATTATTAAGTTGGTTTTGTGTTTGTTTGTTTGGTTTTCGCTTTATCGTGGCTTCGGAGTGACTGTTTGAGATTTGGTCCATCCATGTCATTACTCCATAAGGGAATAGCAGGGTCCAGGTACCAGCAATAAGGAAGCCCAAGTGAGAACATTAGAACAGTCCCCAGTGTCTCCTCTGGTGGACTAACTCTCTCCCTACTCATCTCTAGGGGTTCTTTTTTTGTATATTCATGTTAGTCGGGCTTCTGTAGGAGAACAGAACAAATGGGTTGTGATTGAGTATTTATTAAGTCGGCTTATGCTCTAACAGTAGCAACAGTTGCCTGCTAACCAAGTAGCTGAGAACCCGACAGTTGCTTTTTCCTTGAGGCTGGGTGCCTCAGTAGTCTGTCCCACAGTGGCTGTCTCTCACTAAGAAGGCCCAAACCCCTGTAGCTTCTCAGTCCACCAGGCTGGGTTTCTCAACAGCCCCAATGCGGTTTAGAAAGCCTAGGAGGGGCCGGGCTTCGAGCAATAGCAACGCAAGATGGCAGCCACCACAGGCTCGGGAGTAAAAGGCCCTCGAAACTTCCGACTGTTGGAAGAGCTGGAAGAAGGCCAGAAAGGAGTAGGCGACCGCACAGTTAGCTGGGGTCTGGAGGACGACGAGGACATGATGCTCACAAGATGGACAGGCATGATAATTGGGCCTCCACGAACAATTTATGAAAACCGAATATACAGCCTTAAGATAGAGTGTGGGCCTAAGTATCCACAAGCACCCCCATCTGTGAGATTTGTGACAAGAGTCAATATGAGTGGCGTGAGCAGTTCCAATGGAGTGGTGGATCCACGAGTCATGGCAGTGCTGGCAAAGTGGCAGAATTCCCACAGCATCAAAGTCATCCTGCGGGAACTGAGGCGCTTGATGATGTCCAAAGAGAACATGAAGCTGCCACAGCCACCAGAAGGACAGTGTTACAGCAATTGGTCACCAAGGCCCCGGCCTCCCTTCCCCATCCAACCCAAGTCTTCATTTTCCACAGTAGTGAATTTTCTAGATCCATCTGTAGACCTCACAGTACTGGAGAGGAAGCCCCACTCAGACTTCATCCTGAGACACTGCTCTGACACTAACTTCTCGTCCATTTGAAATACCTAAGTTGTGCTGTGTAACATCATCTGTCGAGTGTAACCGCTGTCTGCCTGGTTGAACTTCTGGGATCAAGAAGGTGTGTTGAAATCGGTTTCCTTTGGGAGTGGTGGGCACAGCTAACGCAACTGTGAACAGACACGTCTCACACAATCACCTGCTGCTGGCACTCGGCCTGGGTCTGCCTTTGCCTGCCCTGCCCTCCACCATAGCTGTGTGGTGGCCCTTAGAATAGATGGGGAGGCTCTGGTAGCAGCCGTGGGACTGAGCACCGCTGGGCTTGGGGCGCTTTGGCTGCACCCCTGCTTTCTTAAGTCTTAAGTGATTGCCCCATCCAAGCCATGGTCCCCACTCCTCCACTCCCACCCTTGGCCAAAGCTTAGATTGTAACCTCCCTTCCCTCTGAAATTGGCCGCGGGTGAGGAATTCAGGGCTTCCCGTCTCCCCACCTTTATCAAGGGGTGCTGCTTTCCCCTCCTCGAGTCTCTTGTTGCCCGTCACCACCCAACACTTGCTGTGGCCAGAAGCCACCAGATGAGATTGGAAGAGCCTGGCCTCCCTCACTTAGCTCCGGACCACACCCGTTCACCTGCCACCAGCCTGGGAAGGGAGTGCCGGGTCCTCGGCCCTGCCACCACCATCAGCCCTTGAGCTTTGAGCTCAGGTCTAGAGGTGAACAGAGCAGTCACCAGGCGACTCAGACGGGCCAGCGCTCAGGGTCCTTGGATATATGCCTAGAGAAAGGCCTTGTGGAGAGTCCTCAGTGCACTTTTTCCTTTTCCCATAACTTCTTTGTTTTTACACATTGAAGAAGTTTGAACAGGGCTCTCAGTCACCCTGGCCACCCATCGGGTCTGGTGTGGAGCCCTGACCCTGCAGACTCGGGTTTCAGTGTTGCTCCTCAGACCCTCGGCAGGGACCCAGAGGAGCTCTGTGTCACCACTTTCGCAGATGTTTGCAGATCGGTAGGCTTGGCTCCTGGCTCATTGCTACGCTCCCCACTAAATGGACCACTAAATGTTGAAATGTGGATGCATACTGAAATAAAGGCAATTCGTTGTGTTGAGAAAAAGAAAGAAAGAAAGAAAGAAAGAAAGAAAGAAAGAAAGAAAGAAGGAAAGCAAGCAAGCAAGCAAGCAAGCCAGCCTAGGAGGTTGCTTGACAGCTGCTGATCCTTAGTCCACCAAGAAAGCCTAGAAACATTGGTTCTGTGTGGGACTACGTTCCACTTCACTGGGGAGCTTGACAGTGCTTACCCCATGTCGGGTGTTTGGTTTTAGGGAAGCGCTGAGACACCGCTCCAGGGGTGGGAAGATGCAGTATAAGATAGGGGAGATTGAAATTGGGGTTCCCTGACTTCCGGGCCTCCAGTCGCTGCTGGAGAACCACGCAGAGAAGTCACAGAGAAGTCAGGAATGACGTGCCAGGGGACCTGGTGCAACAAGTCTGGGTCTGTTGAGGGCTTGAAGGCTGAGGACAGTGTCTAGCCCAGGGCCGGAGCTGGGACCTCCAGCTTAGCTCATCAGTGAAGGTAGCAGTGGTTGTCCGGGGGCCCAGTGAGGCCTTCTGTGGGAGATTCAGACTGCGGCTCTGTAGGCGAAGGCCTTCTCCATGCTCTCCCGTGGCGGTCCTCTGTTCCAAACTGTTTATTCGTTGTCCATCGTGGAAAATGGGTGCAAACCAACCTCTCAGGGTGGACCAGAGATTAAAAACCGTTTGCAGGGAGGAACGTCCAGGAAGGGGAGCTTGTTGGCTCAACACTCAGGGCCTCTAGGTACTTCATTAGCAAGGAGAAATCTGTTGTGGGTGTTAGCATTCTGTCCAAGCTGCACCCCTACAGTTACCTGGCAACAGCCAAGTGTGCCTGAGACTGTTAAAGGGGCTGCTTGTCCCCTCCTCACCTTCTTGCTCTCGCTCTCTTGCTCTTTTCCCTTTGTCCCCTCTCTATCCATTCCCCTCCCCGCTTCTCTCCATGCGCTCATGGCGACCTCTAACATTCTTCTACTTCTCTACTTCTTTCTCTTTCTCCGTCCTACCCTCTTAACTCCCCTCATACCATCCTGTGGCTGGTCCCTCAGGAGGAAGGGAATGGCTCAACATGGACCCTCGGAGGCACCCCTTTCCCCCAGACTTCCATAGAACATATCCCCCCTCTCTTTATCCTTTTATAAACACAACACTGGGCCTACATGACCACAGGTCAGGTTTCCTTATGTGGGAAGTGGGGCACGTCTTCCAGGCCAGGAATCTGTTCCAGGGAGCAGGGAGCCAACAACCATCTCAGGGGTGTACCCAAAGCTTCCAGGGGCTCAGACCCGCTCTACCTTACCAAGTTTCCTGGTAAGGTCCACTGTCCCACGTTTCTGCTATCAGTGAAGGAATTAGAAGCAGAAGGAGCCAGGTTAAATCAACTCAGCGGCGAAAGGGAAGCCAGCTGAGCCTCGTTTCATCTGAGCTGGTACTAAAAGGTGACCCTCGCAATTGGAATGGGCCTTCTCGCATCCATCAGAGCAGTCGGGGCAGTTCTTCAGCTGAGCGTCCCAATTCAAGCGATTCTAATCGGTGGCAAGTCAGCATCAAATCCAACCATAGCAGACATTGCCTGGGATTGTACTGTATTCGTAGTTAATTTGGAGAGCTTACATTTTAAACCGCGAACACGGTAGAGTCTCTAGTTAGACCTCCTTCCATGGCCTTCACTAGTTTTTAAAATCTCTTTTCCATAAAAGTCTTGGATTAATTCCATTCTGAGGACAGTATACCTTGTTTAAGCTAACTAGGGCCACACTGGGCACCAAGCTCCCAAAACAATGTACCTGCATCATGCACCCAAAACTACATTCAAACTGTAGTCCTTTCTTCATATACTTTTAGGCTTTACTCTCTAGGTTCTTGGAAGGCAACTTGCTTATTTCTAATACTTTGGAGGTTAGTGTCTACCTCCAAAGTAATATATTTGCTTTAAAGTACCACTTTTGGTGTTTGTTAGCAAAAATAGCACCAGTCCGAATCTCCAATATCAGAGTGAGGTCAGATTTTTCCTGAATGTGTTTCTGCTAACAACAACAGAAAGATCTAGTCCTATTTCTTGTATTTCTAGTCCATATTCTAAGGCAGTCTCCACGGTTGGCATGCAAGGAGGAGAAACCATATACAGATATGATTGTGTGGGCAAGCTATGAAGAAACCCGTCTTAATAGTTGGGACCTCGTGACACAAGTACTAGCCTAACTGTAAGGGAGGCTGAGAAAGTAACTATACTGATAAAAGTATTTCTCCTTCCCTCCCAGACAACCCTAACACACTTTAAGCTTGCGCTAAATAATTGTTTCCTATCTTTTAAAAAGTGTATTTCAAATCGTAGACTCCCTACATTTTCCAACTGTGGGCATTTCAGGCACAAGCAACGAAGGCCAGCTCCACAGGCCTGGAAACAAGACACTGCAGAGAGGCCACGGCACGAATGCCCACAGGGAGACATCGGCACCAGCTTCACCCGCTTCATACTTTACCAGGCTCAGGTCTGCCTGGAGTTATTCCCACACAAACCCAAAGGGAAAACCAAGAGCCCCGGGCTGGTGTATGGGGATGGCACTTACTGGCCTTTAAGTCTCATGATCATTTTAACAGCTGGACTTTCCTTTTTCTTTCTCTTTGTTTTGTTTTTCTCCTCATAAGCAGAGGGAGGAGAAGGGGTAGAGAAGGAAAGAGAGATGGAGGAGAATCTGTGTGGTCTTAAGGGTCCGTAGGAGGAGGCATCTGGAAAGGGAATTTGGGAAAAAAATTACATATAATAAGCATTTATTTGCTATATTGTGGGCATATACTGGAAACTCTCTTCCTGCTTTCTAATGGGTTCTTTCAAGTCTGGGTATCACTGCATAGCCTGGGTGAACTTGGAACTTGTTATGTAGCCCAGGCTAGACCCAAGTTCACAGAGATCTACCAGTCTCTGAGAGCTGGGGTTAAAAGAGTGCCCACTCATACCATCCTTCCAACAGGTCTTCTTTGCTACTCTAAGCAACAACTGATGGGATTTTCTTTTTAAAATGCTAATAAATATTTGTCTTATAAATATTTAAAATGCCCATTTGTCTATCCCATCCTCCCATATTTCACAAATCTTTGTTACCTACCCAGTGCCAGTACCAAAGCAGACTCCAGGAATACAGTAGAGAAGTTCACCTGCTATAAAGCAATCTTACGAAACAAGAATGCTCTGCTTGGAGGAAAGTGAAGATGAGCCCATGGGCAGAGAGAGACTCTCTGAAGCCCTGGGCTCCTTGTCCTTGGGATCTGTCTACACTGCTTCTTTCATCCACACCTTTGGTCTATCTCAGTCCCTAACATTTGTTGCCAAGCCTTGATGTCTGAGAGCAGGTGATGGAGACACATTTCAGGACAGACACCTCAGCACTGATGTCCTTGTGTGCTCTGTACTCTACCCTTGGACTCCCACCTCTCCTGTGACAATACTCCCTGGTTCCCATTTCAGGCCCCCATAGCCAGTCTTGACTCCCATGAGGCCCTAAGTAGGGAGAATGTGAGAGTTCACTCTAGCTGCAAGAGGGATCCTGCTCCCAGGTCTGATCCAAAAGTGGCTTTGCACACAAACCTAGGTAAGAGTTTGGGTAAAAATGGCTGACCTGTGTGCACAGACTGCAGAAAACATGCACACCTACAGGCACATGTACATGTGCACACAGATACATGTACACAGATGGGCACCTAGATACACGCATGCACATATACACAGCTTCGATCCTCTGCCTACTCTGCCTGTTTTCCTAGAACACGTCTATGCTGTCACCAAGGACAATTCCGTGTGGGACTGTCTGCTCTCTGGATGATTAAGACCATTAATAATTTACCCGACTCTATTACCCCTTTCATTATGATCATGATGCTAATGATGTCCCTCAGGAAAATGGAAAAAATAAGTCTGCTTCCAGTGCAGGCTCTGTGGAGACAGACTGTGTTTCATCAAGAAATCAGATGTGGTGTTTTGCCTTGGATTCCTTTGAACTCTTCCTTCATAGAGGAGGCAGAAGTGGGTGTAATAGGATTAATGGAAGGAGGAAAAGAGTTCTGTTGGAATATCAGTATCCAATGGGCTACCAGTGTAACTACTGTTTAGCCTGTCTGCTTTCTTCTTCTTCTTCTTCTTCTTCTTCTTCTTCTTCTTCTTCTTCTTCTTCTTCTTCTTCTTCTTCTTCTTCTTCTTCTTCTTCTTCCTTCCTCTTCCTCCTCTTCTTCTCCTCTCCTCCTCTTCCTCCTCCTCCTCCTCCTCCTCCTCCTCCTCCTTCTCCTCCTCCTCCTCCTCTTCCTCTTCCTCCTCCTTCCTCCTCCCCTTCCTCTTCCTCCTCCTCTTCCTCCTCTTCCTCCTTCCCCCTCCCCTCCCCCCTCTCTCTTCTCCCTCCCCCCCCTCCTCCTCCTCCCCCCTCCTCCCCCCCTCCTCCTCCTGAGGCAGGGTCTTTCTAAGTAGCTCTGTGCTTGGAACATATTCTCTAGACCAGGCTGGTTCTGAACCTGAGATCCACCTGCCTCTGCCTCCTGAGTGCTGGAATTAAAGGTGTGCACCACCACCGCCGCCTCTGAGCTGTCTATTTAGTGGAGGTGGAGACTTTCTGGAAATGTGGCACCATGAACATGACAGAAGACTGCTGACGCCTGCCTAGGCTGCTCACTTGTGCCTCAGGAAGCAGCTTTCCTCCATTTGACCCGACTCCGTTCACCTAGGGAGGACAGATGTAATGTAAGAGAGAACTTGGACATTATAAGTACTCGATATGAAGCAGTTATCTTGCAAACCACAGGTGTGCTCTGCAGCATTTAGAAGAGGGCTTTCACATGCATATTCTCTGAGACGGCTCGCATGGACATGGTGAGGTGTGATTGGTGGTTTCACTAATGCAGCTGTGTTCACCATTCCTGCTTTCCTTGAAAGGAGTAGCTATGCAAATCTTGTATGCATACCCTGATTAGCGTGTACCTCCTGGATATGTACATCCTGGATCCACACAGGTAGGAGCTTCAGGCTAACTGCCTTAAAACTGTGACTTGTCCTGGGTCTGGTGTGCAATGATTGTCAGGTCTTGATTTGTTTCAGGATTCTTCAATGGTTGTTTTGAATAACCAAAAGGACACATGATTTCAACAAAATTTGAATGACAAACATTTTCCTAGGTAATGAAAATTGCTTTCTTGTTTAGTTTTCCCAGTCTTAACATTGTGATTACTTTTTCACAAAAATTGAATAAAGGCAAAATGAGAATACAATTAGCTTGCTTTCTCATCCCTGTGGTCATGATATGTGACAAAAACAGCTTAGGGCAGTGCTCTGGGTAGTTTCTGTCAACTTGATGCATGCAGAGGGGGTCTCTGTGACCTTCACAAGCCTGCAAAGAGACGGTGTGCCAGAGGCAAGAAGGCAGTTTGGTTCAACATCACTAAGTAATCAGTGTTGGTTTAAACCAGTGGCATCTGACCCTTAGTAGTTTTAGGCATATTTAAGCGCAATACAATTTGGCGACTATTTATTCTGATGATAATTAACTCAACCTGTGTTCACAAGAAAACACACATAAATCTCCTTGAGGAACAAAGGAATCTAAGTGCAGATCAGACATGATTATGCCGAAACTCTTTGTCAAATTCATAAGGATAGATTCTATAGTTTGACCAAGAAAGAAAAGCTTACTCTAAGGGGCCAGGTGAGGATCTGGTGACAGAAAAGTCTTTAAGCACACAGATAGTACAAAGGTCACCAGGCTAGGGAACATGACCACTCCCAGACTTCAGGTGGAAAACAGGTATTGTATTCTTTCCCTTGCAGGAACAACTTGGTGTGCCTAACAGTCCATTTTCTCCTAGTCTTTACCTGTGAGCACAAAGACCTCTGTGCCTCTGACAGCTAGGACTTAAAGCCACATCACCAGAGTCCAGACTGTGTGTTGTCAATGTGGGTTCTCTTTGTGACATTATGAGTTCTGGAGGCAGGATTGAAGCAGAGGCCATGGAGGGGTGCTGCCTACTGGCTTGCTCCCCATAGCCTGCTAAGCCTGCTTTCTTATACAACTCAGGACAGCACTGCCCAAATGGCCTGGGTCATCTCATATCAAGAAAATGCCCCAACAGACTTGTCTGTAGCCTATTTTGTTGAAGCAACTTCTCAGTTAAGTTTCATTCTTTCCAGATAACTTACATTTGTGTCATGCTAATCAGGGTATGCATTTACATACAAGATTTTTTTTTGATGTGGATATACATTTCAATTTCTTTTAGTTGTATATATAGAATAAAAAGTACTGGATCAGATGCATAGTTTATCTTATCGAGGGACAGTTTTTCAAAGTGGCTGCACCACTTTATAATCTGCCCACAATTGTAGTGACATGTAGAGTGAAGGCTAAGTTGCTCTCTTCACCACGGCACCTATGACTGACACCAATCAATGAATGGCCCTTGAGGTTTCTAACTTCTACAGATCCTTGTCAAAGCTTGCTGACTTAGAACTAACAGCTATTAAAGTAACAGCAAGGTAGCATTTAATTATGATTTTACTTATATATTCTTGTTAACTGGAGATGTCGAACATCGTTTCCTATTAGTAGCCATTTATATATCTGGTGGGGTTTGTTATTTATTCGAGAAATGTTACAAGGAGCTTTTCTTTTCTTAACTATTCAATTAGTTGAGTTATTTGTCTCAATTGCTAAGTGGCAACGATATATAATTTTCAATATTTTCTCCTTTTATCTGGCTTGCCTTTTTATTTATTTAGTTGATTGTGTCTTTGTAGTGTCAATGTTTGTGTGTGTGTGTGTGTGTGTGTTAATGTTTTTAATTTTGAGGGGTCATATTTTAAAGATGATTGCATGTGAGACGGGCATTAACACAGAAATCCCCAGCTGTGTGGAAAGACGTTAGAGCACTTGGTCGTACATGGGATGGCTTCACCAAAGCTCTTACCTCAAGGCTCAGGGATCTGTAGAGGAGAGGAGGAAGAAAGATGGTTAAGAGTCAGTCAGAGGTGGTGGATGACTTCATGGGAACAGCGTCTTCCAGACACAGCAGGACTGGCGAACATACAGCTTCATAGAGACTACGGTGGTTTGCACAAGACCTGCAGACAGGGCCCCAGCACAGAGATGGGAAATGGACAACCCCCAGCCAAGAAGAAATGATGGCATTAAAAATGATAAATGGGGCATGCATGGGATAAAAGCACAGCACAGTTTTCATGTATGTGTATGTATGGTCAAAATTGTTAAGTGGTTTCTCTGCCTAGACTAACCATCTGTGGTGGTTTGAATGAAAATGACCTCTATAGGCTCAGAGAGAGTAGCACTATTAAGAGGTGTGGCCTAAAAAAAGAGGTGTGGCCTTATTGGAGTGGGTGTGGCCTTGTTGGAGTAGGTGTGGTCTTGTTGGAGGAAGTGTGTCACAGGGGTTGGACTTTAAGTCTTCAGATGCTGAAGCCAAGCCCGTTGTCACTCTTCCTTTTGCCTTTGGGTCCAATGTAGAACTCTCAGCTACCCTAGCACCCTGTCTGTCTGCATGCTGCCCTGCTTCCTACCATGATAATGATGGACTCTAAGCCGGCCCCCAATTAAGTTTTCTTTTATAAGAGTTGCTGTGGTCATGGTGTGTCTTCACAGCAATAGACCTTTGACGGTGACAGCTTCCAAAGCAAGGGTGAGGGAAACATGAAGAGAAAAAGACGTTAAGAGGCATGGACTTCTCAAAGGGACAAGACAGAAGTACGGACTTCTCAAAGGGACAAGACAGAAGTACGGACTTCTCAAAGGAACAAGACAGAAGTACGGACTTCTCAAAGGGACTTGGGTGACGTATAGGAGAGTTTTATTAGAACAAAATTAAATAAGTCACTTGCCGTGACTCAGGGTGCTTTTGTTTGAAAATCAAGGCCTGAGGAGAGATGAGGTCCCAGTCTCCCAGCACGAAGCCGCTTCAGAAAATCAATAGCATCTGTTTGTCATTGCGTTTTACTGCCTGATGACTGATTAGCTCGCCTCGGAGACAAGATCCACAAACACGGAAAGCGGAAGAGACGGCCTCTGCATCTTTCCCCAGCAGTCAACCGTGCAGCAGTGAGTCCCTGGGGCCCCAGGAAGCAGATCGCTCCTGTGACTCCCCTGACACTGATGTCATCCAGGTTTCTGCTTCTCTTGATTAGACCGACAACAGTCAAACACTGCTCGTTGGGACAGATATTGATTTTCATCAGGAAGTTCTGTCATCTGCAGTAATTACGATTGCCGTTTTAATTTATTAGATCAGGAAATCCAATACATTTTCCACGAGTCCTCGCCCTGTTTTTCTGTGTTTGTGTAGAATACTCTCACCAAGTAATTTCCGAGAAAATGGAGTTGGAAACGGGATTTAGCTGTGAAATGCACGCTGCTGCGTTTCTGGCTCCAGGTGGTTGGTTTGAAACTACTCCTTTTAGCACTGCGGTCTTGGGCAAGCAACTTAAACGGTCTGCTTAGGAAGTTCTGTGCTTTTGTTTTCCCGTGTGGGTAAGGTGAGAAGGATTACTATCCTGCGTTTGAGGTCTCTTTAAGGCCTTCAAGTTACTTATCCACTAAATACTTAAAGCGTAAGAACGCAGAGTTGGCTGTCAATAAACTTCAGCCTTTATCGTCATGACCATTAATGAACGAGAACAGAGAAAGGCATCGGAGACATACATTGCAGAGTACAAATGGGTAACTTTTAAGGTTTGGAATAAGATGATGCAGAAGTAACCAGAGATAGCAAGTTGAATTCCATATATAGTGAAGATAAAAATAAACAGGCTCGTCTAATCCTTCAAGCATTGCCTGTGTTAAGGAAAAACCACAATTAAAGAGAGATACAAAATATCCACATTTTATAACCATTTACATTGTTACTTTTTTGAGGTTTGCCTCTAGACCTTTATTTGTATTCATGTCTTCGTGGATTTTTAGTTTATTTGGCACTATGCCATAGGCAGTATTATAATTCTTAAATTACAATAACGTACTGGCTGGTTTTGTGTGTCAACTTGATACAAGCTGGACTTACCACAGAGAAAGGAGTCTCCCTTGAGGAAATGCCTTCATGAGAACCAGCTGTAAGGCATTTTCTCAACTAGTGATCAAGGGTGGGAGGGTTCCTTGTGGGTGGTACTATCCCTGGGCTGGTGGTCCTGGGTTCTATAAGAAAGCAAGCTGAGCAAGCCAGGGGAAGAACACCAGTAAGAAACATCCCTCCATGGCCTCTGCATCAGCTCCTGCTTCCTGACCTGCTTGAGTTCCAGTCCTGACTTCTTTTGGTGATAAACAGTAATGTGGAAGTGTAAGCTGAATAAACCCTTTCCTCCCCAACTTGCTTCTTGGTCATGATGTCTGTGCAAGAATAGAAACCCTGACTAAGACAAATAGGAAACACTTGGGTGCCAACTCTAGCTTACATATTCCTCCCCTATCTCTCTAGCTAAATGCGATCTAAATTTTGTGCTCTCCAATTCCGTTGCCTTAAAAACAAAACAAAACAATGTTACCATTTCTGATAATATTGTTAATTTTTGAGTTTTCTAAAAACTGTATATTTTTTGTGGCTGTTTGGGAACTGCTTCACTGAAAACATCTATGCATTTTCAAGCTTTATCATGTTTTGACAGTGGCACAGTGTTTTCAGTTTTTACATATATATTCTGTATTTACACAGCACTTTAAGAATACAGTTATGAAAGTTATGTCTGACTGTTGCTACCATAGAAATCAACTTTGCATAGTTTGACTAGAAATGCAAATTCTATGCCTCATATCAGATCCAGTAAAGCCAATCACTTTGGTTGGCTTCCCCAAATCTACATTTTCTTTATTTCCTTTGGTTGTCTCTTCATAGCTAAGGCTTTCCCCAGACTCATAATTCTCCTGCCTTGGCCTGTGCTCCCACACCTGGCGCCACACTAGAGCACTGTTAATCGTCTTCCCTTTAGGCATTTATCGACAGTTTGAGAGCCACTGCTCTAGGGAATTTGCTTCGGAGCGATGCTAGTGGGTCAAAAAATATGCAAGTGTTCAACTTGATAAAAGTCTGACGGTTCGACCCTTTAGCCACATGTCACCGTTGACCACCCAGAATGCAACAGCAAACACTGGGAACAATTTAACTTAAACAAAAACTTACTGCAATGATGGATGAGCACACTGAGAGCAATGTTAGCATGCAAGTCGCCTTTTAAAAATGATTTTTATTTTAATTACGTGCAGGTAAGGGGGTGTGGACACAGCATACCAAGTTACAGTAGGACTAGGTGCACGTCTTCCTACTGAGGCGAGATAAGGCAGCCCAGTTAGGGGAAAGGGATCCAAAGCAGCCAACGGATTCAGAGAGAGGCCCTGCTCCTGCTGTTAGGGGCCCAACATGAAGAGCAAGCTGCACATCTGGTACGTATGTGTGGGTGGCCTAGGTCCATGCATGCTCTCTGGTTGGTGGTTCAGTCTCAGTGAGCCCCTATGAGCCCAGGTTACTTGTTTCTGTAGGTTTTCTTGTGGTGTCCTTGACTTCTCTGGCTCCCTCAACGCTTTCCTTCCCTCTTCTGCAGTCTTCCCTAAGCTCTGCCTGATGTGTGGCTGTGCGTCTCTGCATCTGTTTCCATCTGCTGCTGGGTGGAGCTCTCAGATGTTAGGCTCTGTCTGCAAATATAGCAGAATATCACTAAAGCTGTCAAGAGTGGGCTCTCTCCCAGGGGATGGGTCTCAAGATGGGACAGACGTCAGTTGGTCATTTCCTCAGTTCCTGCTCCCTCTTTATCCCTGCACATCTTGTTGACAGGAAGGATTATGGTTCGAAGGTTTTGGGGCTGGGATGGTGTCCCTATTGGAAGCCTGGCAGTGACCACTTTTAAAACTACTGATTTTTAAAAATATAGGGGTCAAGTATTTCTAGGATTTACTTGCTTCTAAATTGAAATTTGCCATATGTATAAGAAACATCTATATTGTTGACTCTTACTATGAAAAACAGAACACACAGTATCTCACTAATTCCACATTGATCTGACACAGCAATATTTAAAATATAGTAAATACAATTACAGTGAGTTATCAGAACTAGCTTCATTTGTTTCTTCTTTATGTGTGGCTAACAGGAGATTTAAGTATCTGTCTATTAAGACAAGGCCAAAATGCTCTAAAAAGAATTGTTGCCTCTCAGAAAGACAAATGCCGTATTTCCTTTCCGATAGGTGGGTTCCAGCTTCAAAGTTTTAGACTTGTGTGTTTAGCTTAGAGCACCAATAGAGGACAGGAAGCGAGAAAGAGGCCTTGAGGGTTAGTTTAAAAGGGAGGCATTAGAAGATGAATAGAAGAAAATATGTGACATGTGTAGGAAGAATATCTTACATCTGTATGGATGTGGCACCTGTCAATAACAAATACGATGGCCTATGGCTTAGGCAGGAAATAGGGGGTGGGACATGCAGGAGAAGAGAGAATTCTGGGATAGAGCGAGGCATGGAGGATTCGTCCAGGGAGGTGTGATGAGATGGACGCGCGTGATACCTGAGCATGGGTAACCAGTCACGTGTCAGAATGTAGGTCAAAGGAAATGGGTTATAATGAGTTATGATCTAGTCAGCGAAGAGCCTAGCTGTATGGCCAAGGTATCTGTAAATATATTTTGAGTCTGAGTCTTATTTCTGGGGGCATGAGACTGGGAGGTAGAACCGGAACTAATTTCTACAGACGTGATAGCAGAGATGGGAATTCTTGGAGGTGGGAAAGTTTATGTGAGGATGGGGGTGAGGGTGTGGAGGAGAGGAAGTGTGGGGAGAGGGTTAATAAAAACTAAGGATATTTGAATACGCCATATGTAACCTACTGTTCTGCGAGCTAATTTCAGAACGCAGGAATCGGCATTAATTTTGAATGGAGGTGCCTTGCTCGGATGGAAACCAGAAGCCACAGGCTATCAAATGAAATGCCAGGGTCAGGTCTCATAGGCTCCCCAAACAATACAACCTATTGTTTTACCTCTTGGCTGCCCAGCAGGATTAGATAGTAAGACCCTGTTCCTAAAGATGACCTAAGTTTTCGTGGTGACGCACAGATAAATCAAGCTGCACGTGACCTGGAAGTTTATTTCTGTTGGTCGGCTTCCCTAGAGTTGAGCAGTGCTATGCAGGCTGTAGGACACAATGGCGTTACCTAACTGTTCATCTCAAAGGCTTCAATACTGACCTGCCAAACAAAACGTGCCCACTAGTGTGATAGCAGCACAAGGATTATTGGGGTAATCAACCGCTTTATGATTGGATGTGAAGCCTTGTATGATTAGCCTGGCCCCAAACCCAAATGTTTATATTTGTGTGCATAAATTCAATGCTTCTCTCAGGCTTGTTCAGAGAGGCTTCTTTTTGCCCTGGGCAATGATTGGTGCAGACTCCTATGTGGTAAAAATGCTCAGTGTCTGTAAGTGCTCAGTCCCAAACATGACATCAGTGTTTCTCCTCCAAGGCTTTGGGAACGTGGTAGAAAAGGGAGCAAAAGAACGCAAAGGCTAGAGGATGAAGGAAAGGGCTGTGGAATGGTGTTTTCTGGACCTAACCTGGCTATTTTACTCATGAACTCCAATCAGCAATGACTTCCACTCAAGAGTGGTAGTAGGCGGGGCCTGTCAACATTTCCTTGTGAATGGGAGAGGGACTTGTGGGGCTCTGTGCCTCCCCCAAGAGCTATTGATAGTTAGTGATTGTTGGAAGGGGAAGGAATATTTTTCTCAGTGTTGTAGTCACTGGTAAGTTTCTCAGGTTCCAGTAAATAACCTGCTGTCTACCTCTTGCAAGAGGATCACAAAAACAAAGAAACAACGAGAGAGAAAGTAAGAGGGAAATTTGAGAAGACGTTCAGCGGAAGTGGGTGAAGATGAGCTCATGGGGAAAGGTTAAAAGTCATCAAAATACATTATACACATGTATGAAATTGTCAAGGAATAAAGCGGTCTATTTTCTAATTGCCTCAGTTTATCCTTCCATCATCAGAATGTGAGAACTCCCACGTATTTTATAATCCTCTCCTAACTCTGGGAATGGTTAGATTTCCTAGTTTTATGAATTTGGTGGATGAAGATGCTGCCCCATTGTGTCTGAATCTGCATTTCTTGAGCTGTGCATTCACCTGGGAGTATTTATAATATACGCAGACGCCATTTGTGTCTCCTCTCTTGTAGGTATCGCTATTCACTCCTTATCCAATATTTCACTGAAACGCTTTGTCTTTTTATTGCCTCACAATAATTAAAAATACACCCAGCATATTATTCTTGGGCTGAAAACATGAGTTGGAAACATCTTCCATTTTCTTGCCTGTCTTTTCACTTTAAAATGTGTCTTTTGATGAGAAGAAGCTCTCAATTCTAATGTAGTTATGTCTACCAGTTTTTATCTGGGTTGTTTCTGCTTTTTCATATCTTGTTCGGGTTGTTTTCTCTATGTCTCAGGGTCAGAAGACAGTCCTATATTTTCTTCTGGTCGTTCTAAGGTATGGCCTCTCAGATGTGAGGCCTAATCTACATAGAATTGAGAGTCCCTAAACAGAGGAATCCCATTTGATGTTTTAACTCATTACTCACTAATTGGTAGGCTTCATTCTGTAGAACATTCCCTCTTTTCCTTGGGATCTGAAAGGTTACATTGTAACACATTCAACATTCAACATCTTCGTGAACTACGTCCGTGGTCTCTATGTTTAATTAGTTCGTCTTTTGTCTGCTGACACAGACTCCATGGTTTCCATAACTAAGCCAGTGTCAAGCTTTAAACCTGAATCCCACGTGCTGGGTGGTGCTATTTCAAAGGTTCTGGAGGCTGTAGGAGATGGACCTTCGCTGGACAGAGATCAGTGGGAAATGAGATTTGGAATGTTCTCCTCAGACCCAGTTTTTTCTTCATTCTTTGCTTTCCATCTGGCGTGAAATAAATGGATTCCTCCTCCAGGCAAGGGAGCCATGATTTCACCTTGCTGTGGGTCCAGACCAATGGAACCAGGGACTATGAACTTAAATTTCTAAAACATAGAGACAACATAAATCTTTCTTCTCATGTATTTTGATGTCAGCAACACAAAATCTGGCTAGTAGAGTCAGAATTTCCCAACCTATTGGCATCTTAAGTAATCTGAAGAAAAAATAACATCCTTGCTGGTGTTTTGATCATTACAAAAACATCTATATATTGGTTTAGAATGTAGTTGCCTTTTATAACATTTTATAACATTTTCATGAACCTAGTATACTTTGACAATTATTTTAAATTTAACAACACACTCCAGTGAGATCAAAACATTGTCCCTAATATAGGTCTTAGATACAATTTTCATATTTATTTCTGAGTATCTTTTTGTTACTCTTGAAGATGGGATGTTTTTAAAAGTTGAATATATTAATTTTTAATTGCTAGTGCATAGAAACAATCGATTTTTCATATTGATTTTTTCACCATATCTATTGCTGAATGGTCTTTTTTTCTAGTATTTTTCCTGTGAAATAATTTTTAGGTAGTTATGTTGCCATAAATAATTATAAGTTTTTATTTCCTTTCCAAAGATGTGTCTTTAATTTTATTGTCTCATTATCAGGTTAGAGCGTGTGGCACAATGCCAAACAAAACAACAAAAATCGGTATTATTTATTGATTCTTGTTTTTAAAAGCAGTGCTTCTTATACTGTTTGCAGTGAGTCCTGGGGAGATTGCCTCTAAGACACTAAAAAACTTGTTTTTCTCATTTCCAGTTTCTTATGATGATTTGCAAATGTGTGTAGAACTTTGCCAAATGACTTTTCTGAATCTGAAATAATTTTAGTTTCTAATTTAATCTATTACTGTGACTAACTATGAGAGTGACTTTAATTTCTAATTTAATCTAATATGACTAATCATAATACAATCTTAGCATCATTGCCCTTTATGTCCCTGGAATAGGTCTAGGTTAGGGTTACAGAATTATCCCTGTTACATTCTAGACTCTGCTTTTTTACTTGATATTCTGCTTAGCATTTTTGGACTTACACTTATAAATGTGAATTGATTATAATTTTATCTTCTGGTTATGTAGGTCTTATATTATTATTAGACCAGCCAATTTATTTTTTTCATCTTTATTAACTTGAGTATTTCTTATTTACATTTCGATTGTTATTCCCCTTCCCGGTTTCTGAACCAACATCCCCCTAACCCCTCTCCCTCCCCTTCTCTATGGGTGTTCCCCTTCCCATCCTCCCCCAATTACTGCCTTCCCCCCAACATCACGTTCACTGGGGGTTCAGTCTTGGCAGGACCAAGGGCTTCCCCTTCCACTAGTGCTCTTACAAGGCTATTTATTGCTACCTATGTCGTTGGAGCCCAGGGTCAGTCCATGTATAGTCTTTGGGTAGTGGCTTAGTCCCTGGAAGCTCTGGTTGGTTGGCATTGTTGTTCATATGGGGTCTCGAGCCCCTTCAAGCTCTTTAAGTCCTTTCTAAGATTCCTTCAACGGGGTCCCGTTCTCAGTTCAGCTGCTGGCATTCGCCTATGTAATTGCTGTATTCTGGCTGTGTCTCTCAGGAGAGATCTACATACGGTTCCTGTCGGCCTGCACTTCTTTGCTTCATCCATCATATCTCATTGGGTGGCTGTATATGTATGGCCCACATGTGAATCAGGCTCTGAATGGGTGTTCCTTCTGCCTCTGTTCTAAACTTTGCCTCCCTATTCCCTCCCAAGGGTATTCTTGTTCCCCTTTGAAAGAAGGAGTGAAACATTTGCATTTTGGTCATCCTTCTTGAGTTTCATGTGTTCTATACATCTAGAGTAATTCGAGCATTTGGGCTAATAGCCACTTATCAATGAGTGCATACCATGTGTGTTTTTCTGTGATTGGGTTCCCTCACTCAGGATGATATTTTCCAGTTCCATCCATTTGCCTATGAATTTCATAAAGTCATTGTTTTTGATAGCTGAGTAATATTCCATTGTGTAGATGTACCACATTTTCTGTATCCATTCCTCTGTTGAAGGGCATCTGGGTTCTTTCCAGCTTCTGGCTATTATAAATAAGGCTGCTATGAACATAGTGGAGCATGTATCTTTGTTATATGTTGGGGCATCTTTTGGGTATATGCCCAAGAGAGGTATAGCTGGGTCCTCAGGTAGTTCAATGTCCAATTTTCTGAGGAACCTCCAGACTGATTTCCAGAATGGTTGTATCAGTCTGCAATCCCACCAACAATGGAGGAGTGTTCCTCTTTCTCCACATCCTCGCCAGCATTTGCTGTCACCTGAGTTTTTGATCTTAGCCATTCTCACTGGTGTGAGGTGAAATCTTAGGGTTGTTTTGATTTGCATTTCCCTTATGACTAAAGATGTTGAACATTTCTTTAAGTGTTTCTCAGCCATTCGGCATTCCTCAGCTGTGAGTTCTTTGTTTAGCTCTGAACTCCATTTTTTAATAGGGTTATTTGTCTCCCTGGAGTCTAACTTCTTGAGTTCTTTGTACATTTTGGATATAAGCCCTCTATCTGTTGTAGGATTGGTAAAGATCTTTTCCCAATCTGTTGGTTGCCGTTTTGTCCTAACCACAGTGTCCTTTGCCTTACAGAAGCTTTGCAGTTTTATGAGGTCCCATTTGTCGATTCTTGATCTTAGAGCATAAGCCATTGGTGTTTTGTTCAGGAAATTTTCTCCAGTGCCCATGTGTTCGAGATGCTTCCCCACTTTTTCTTCTATTAGTTTGAGTTTATCTGATTTGATGTGGAGGTCCTTGATCCACTTGGACTTAAGCTTTGTACAGGGTGATAAGCATGGATCGATCTGCATTATTCTACATGCTGACCTCCAGTTAAACCAGCACCATTTGCTGAAAATGCTATCTTTTTTCCATTGGATGGTTTTGGCCCCTTTGTCAAAAATCAAGTGACCATAGGTGTGTGGGTTCATTTCTGGGTCTTCAATTGTATTCCACTGTAGACCAGCCAATTTAAATTATAGCACGTGATTGCTTTTGCTAGTATCTGGAAAGGGTTTATAAAACATTGAGATAGTTAATGTCTTGGAAATTTAATATGATTTTCCTATAAACTGTCTGGATTTAGTGATTTCTCTTAAGATTTTTTTTCTTCGTGAGAATTTTCATTTCCTAATTGCTTTAGTACTCATGGAAATATTTAGGGATTATTTTTCTAGTTGACTCAATGCTCATAAGTTTTATTCT